>NC_090193.1:1862500-2105000 GCF_024679245.1 Pseudorasbora parva | reverse complement strand
CTGGTTTAGTGTGTGTTGATGATGTCTGTGCTGGTTTAGTGTGTGTGTTGATGTCTGTGCTGGTTTAGTGTGTGTGTTGATGTCTGTGCTGGTTTAGTGTGTGTGTTGATGTCTGTGCTGGTTTAGTGTGTGTGTTGATGTCTGTGCTGGTTTAGTGTGTGTGTTGATGTCTGTGCTGGTTTAGTGTGTGTGTTGATGTCTGTGCTGGTTTAGTGTGTGTGTGTTGATGTCTGTGCTGGTTTAGTGTGTGTGTGTTGATGTCTGTGCTGGTTAAGTGTGTGTGTGTTGATGTCTGTGCTGGTTTAGTGTGTGTGTGTTGATGTCTGTGCTGGTTTAGTGTGTGTGTTGATGTCTGTGCTGGTTTAGTGTGTGTGTTGATGTCTGTGCTGGTTTAGTGTGTGTGTTGATATCTGTGCTGGTTTAGTGTGTGTTAATGTCTGTGCTGGTTAAGTGTGTGTGTGTGTGTGTGTGTGTGTGTGTGTGTGTGTGTGTGTGTGTGTGTGTGTGTGTGTGTGTGTGTTGATGTCTGTGCTGGTTTAGTGTGTGTGTGTGTTGATGTCTGTGCTGGTTCGTGTGTTGATGATGTCTGTGCTGGTTTAGTGTGTGTGTGTTGATATCTGTGCTGGTTTAGTGTGTGTGTTGATGTCTGTGCTGGTTTAGTGTGTGTGTGTTGATGTCTGTGCTGGTTTTTTGTGTGTGTGTGTTGATGTCTGTGCTGGTTTAGTGTGTGTGTGTTGATGTCTGTGCTGGTTTAGTGTGTGTGTGTTGATATCTGTGCTGGTTTAGTGTGTGTTGATGATGTCTGTGCTGGTTTAGTGTGTGTGTTGATGTCTGTGCTGGTTTAGTGTGTGTGTTGATGTCTGTGCTGGTTTAGTGTGTGTGTTGATGTCTGTGCTGGTTTAGTGTGTGTGTTGATGTCTGTGCTGGTTTAGTGTGTGTGTTGATGTCTGTGCTGGTTTAGTGTGTGTGTTGATGTCTGTGCTGGTGTGTGTGTGTTGATGTCTGTGCTGGTTTAGTGTGTGTGTTGATGTCTGTGCTGGTTTAGTGTGTGTGTTGATGTCTGTGCTGGTTTAGTGTGTGTGTTGATGTCTGTGCTGGTTTAGTGTGTGTGTTGATGTCTGTGCTGGTTTAGTGTGTGTGTTGATGTCTGTGCTGGTTTAGTGTGTGTGTTGATGTCTGTGCTGGTTTAGTGTGTGTGTTGATGTCTGTGCTGGTTTAGTGTGTGTGTTGATGTCTGTGCTGGTTTAGTGTGTGTGTTGATGTCTGTGCTGGTTTAGTGTGTGTGTGTTGATGTCTGTGCTGGTTTAGTGTGTGTGTTGATGTCTGTGCTGGTTTAGTGTGTGTGTGTTGATGTCTGTGCTGGTTTAGTGTGTGTGTTGATGTCTGTGCTGGTTTAGTGTGTGTGTGTTGATGTCTGTGCTGGTTTAGTGTGTGTGTGTGTGTGTTGATGTCTGTGCTGGTGTGTGTGTGTTGATGTCTGTGCTGATGTGTGTGTGTTGAGCACATATCACTGTCTGAGGACAGATCTTTGTGTTCATATCGTTTATTCATAAACAAGCGTCAGACGGACAGCAGCGTTCGCTTCAGTCATGAGCTGTTTAACGACACGCGTATTGACTTATATTACTTGCTTTTATTCAGAAACATATGCTATTTAGAGTATTATAGAGTATTAACTCTCTGGTACGCAATACGATTTTAATGAGGAAAAAAATATTTGTGGTGTTTTTCCTGCTTAAAATAGGGCAAGAGCAATAAAAAGTTTCATAATTTTTGCATTTATTTATTTTTTAAAAGTGTGTTGCCTCAAGGCAGCATTGTACCACAACGGACACATTTAAACATTTTACATTTTCATGTAGAAAAAATTAATATATTTATTGAAAACATCAATTTATTTAACCAGACACCTGACACCATGTATCCCGTTTATAATGTATTACAAATTTCATATTTAATAAAAAGTAACATTTCAAATTCAGCTGTTGCTCTCAGGCAACATTTAATCATCGTGGAACACAAGCGTTACCAAACCATCACATCAAGCCATCACATCAAGCCATCACATCAAGCCATCACATCAAGTTATCATATCTATCTTCATCCTCATCCTCATCTTCATCTTTGATCTCACCCTCACTCTCTCCCTGCCGGATTGTCACTATGGCCTCATCTTCCTCATTAGACACCTCATCCTCATCCTCATCCTCATCAGTTGTGTTTTATACCTTTTTTGAGTGCTATAGAAAATGTGCAGATCATAATATATGCAGTTATAGTATGTGTATTACTATTTTAAAAATGGATTACAATAGTGTGCAAAAATGCAGATATATTTAGAGAATTCTAACTCTTTTCCTTTTCCAACCTGTGTGTCTGGTATGGCCTTATGCGATTCCAAAGTTGCCTTGAGGCAACACACAGTTTTTTGTTCTTTATTTTAAAATATTTGATGATATATAATGTAAAGGTCTTGAAAATACTTCTTTACTAACCAGTGAAGGTGACTCATATTTTTGTGGGTGATTATCTGGACAGAAAATCAGTGAAAAATGCCGTTTTCATTGGAGAAAATATGGAGCCATGTGACCTGTGCACATGACTGAAACAGGACACAAAATGGACCCCTGTGGGTCATGTGACCCATTTATATTTGAGTTCTTCTTCCCGGGGATAGGTTTGAACACTAAATTGGTGTGTCATTTGATTAAAAATCATCTAAAATAGACTATGTTGCTTGGAGGCAACACACTTGGAGGCAAAGGAACAGAGATTTCTGGAAATCAATATTTCCATCTGAACAAATCAATAATGCCGTTTTCTGACACAAATCTATTTGCATATTCGAAGTGGCAGACTACTCTATCATGTGACTTCAGTCGGCAGGAACAGTTACCAGTTAAGGGCATTTTTTCTAACCTTATTAGATGCATGCGTCTTTCATGTCAAATTCTGACATTTAATTGATAAATTAAATTAGAGTTACAAGACACTGTCTGTGTTTACGTGCACCAATAATGTAATGATTTTTACTAAATAGAGTAAAGACTTGAGGGAGGTCTCCACGACACCGCTTCCAACTACAAGCGAAAAGAAAATAAGAGCAAGTGCTAGTTTTTGAAACAGATAGCGTTATCGACTCCATGTAAACTACCAAAATGTGAATTTGTGGAAGTGGTGATGTCATGCACATGCGTGTTAGGTGTTCCATACACATGTTGGGCCCTATTTTACTGATCTGAGCTCAGGGTCTGAAGCTCACGGCGCCATGTCCGAATCCACGTTTGCTAGTTTAATGACGGGAAAAACGATCAGTACGCCAGGCTCATGGTCTAAAAGGGTCGTCCCTCGTATCTTAATGAGTCATGGGTGTGTTTGGGGCGTAATGCAATAAACCAATCAGAGTCTCATCTCCCTTTCCCTTTAAAAGCCAATTGTGCTCGCACCATGGATGATTCTTAATATTTAAAAATGTGTGTGTGCTGCTGCTTGTCCCTGTGTGTGTTATAATCAGAATGTGTGTGTGTGTTGTGCACTGCCTATACGCTCATATCACTAACACACCCTTTAAATAACACAGAAAGACTGCACTATTGACTTTAGAGCAGGTGTGTGTTGGTCAATGGCAGGGTTGTCAACTTTTAAGTTGGGGGTATTAACATTCATTAATATTCACCTGTGTGTGCTTTTATAAGAATCATTATGAAAAATAGTTACGGTGTGTGGTTACATTTGTCATCAGTGAGTGTGAGGGATTCAGTTCTTCGGTTAATGTTCAGGTTCTCTCAAAGTTATGAGCAAACTCTCTCCGTTGACTTTGTATTGCGTGAATCGGTCACGTCGTCTTTTTTTACTTATAACAAAAAACAGAACAATGTCTAAAAGCTGATATGTGACTAGGTGTGCAGCACACAAGCTAAAAAACACATAACTAAGTTTTTATAAGCTGTTGACCCCAAAAACGAGCGTTTGAGGAGACTAAAGTGGACGCAAGCAATAAGATGTGAAGCTTCGGCAGGAAGAATGGGTTAATTTTGGGATCCGGACACTCAGTATGCCTACGTGTGCAGTAAACATGTTTTCAAATATCCAAATGTCAGTTTTATGTATTATATTTCCTGTCTCTGATTACGTTCCCCTCCAGTGGGCGTAGTTCTCGGTGTAATATAGCATCTCGCGCTCTGTGTCTAGTGCCTGTATCCACTTTTTTGTCCTGAAATGCTCATTTTTTGGGTCAACAGCTTATAAAAACTTCTGGGTTTTTGTTCCTGGGTTCTTTAATTGTTTTCTGTACACCTTGTCACATTTCAGCTTTTAGACATTGTTCGTTTTTTTGTAATAAGTCTGAAATGACAAGGAGGCGCTTCCCGCAATAGAAAGTCAACGGTGGGCGTGGCTTCAGATTATGACGGGTGTCGCTCTGTCTCTATAGTCTTGACTATGAAAACAGACTCAAACACATCGCAATTGTGGGAAGCGGTGTGTGGCTTTGCTTTTGGGTAGTTGACAAATGACCAAGAAAAAGTACTTTTTTTGGAAAACATAACTTTTTAAGAAATAATACATATATTTGTGGAGTATGAAAACTGCAGTTTCAGAAAAAAGTACTGGTCACTCATTTTGTCAATGACTTCACATATTTTTGTCACTTTTTCACTCAACAGTACTGTAAATGTGTCCTATGGTGTGACATTTAAAAAGTACTAAGAAATTATATTAAATAACAAAATAAATGCTTGAGACAGATTTGTTCACATTATTAAAACATTATTTTCTTAAAGTGATATTTATTTTACATGAAAGTACTAATTAGAATCATTTTCACCATGAATAGATGAAGTTGAAAAACTTTTCCCTACGAATGTCAATAAAACTTTTTCGCCAACCTTACAAAACTGTTTGAAATCGTACCTATCTAAGAGGAGATATTATTGTAACTCCCCTAATGCCAAACTTGACTCTTTTTTCATAAATCTGTTCTATTTTTCTGTATAAAATATATAAAGATATTTTAAATAATTATATTTTTCTGTTGTTTTATGTTTGCCACACCATAGGACAAAGAAAGTCATTGCATAAAAAGAGTAAGAATATGTAGTGTTTATTGTAACAATTACAAAGGAGGACATTTGTTTTTATTTGTCAACAATATAAACTGTGCAAAACATAGCACACCAAAAGTAACTTTGATACTTATGCATCAATAAGGAAACATTGATGCATATAGTATCTTTGAGAAATTCATAACATTTCAAAATAATACTGTGACATTGTCAAACTGCAAAATTCATCAGTTAAACAGTAACAGTGACATTAATTTGTGACAAGGGACTTTAATGTTGAATGTATCCAATTCCCCGAGAGTCTTCTTTTCATGATTAAATAATGATAGAATATTGATGAATTGATCAACAGAGAAATTAATGTAATGTATACTCAATTATGAACTCATGACCTACTGTGTTTTCCCTACAAATGTAACCACTTACTTGTCAATTTCTTATAAAACACAATATAGATTATTATTCTGTAATAACAAGCTTATCATGTAACTATTGTTGAACCTGAACCTCACACAGGACTATTCTGATACTGAATAATAAGCTGTCATTTAGTCACTCAGTAGAATCCCTGAATTATTTTTAGATGTATATGGCAACATTTCAGTTTGATTTACTTTCTCCGTCGTTCTCTTAGGATTGCCTCTCTCTGTGGATCCTTTTAATTCGCTCCCTATACTGTCTGATCCTCTCTTTTGCACTCATCTCTCCCTCAGTTCTTTCTGTTCTAAAAAAAAAAGTTAAGTAGCATTATATGTAGTAGCTCTGTATTTATGTACTTTATATTTGTTTATAGTTGTTACATTATACATTATAGTTGTTTTAGTAACACTTCAGAACATTTTATGTAGTCTCCAAAAAAACGACAATAAATATTAAAATGTAAGTCATTATTGAATTTAAAATCATCAAAACTGGTAAAAAAAAGAATGAAAAGTATGTAAACAAACTTGATCTATTTGCTTTAATAGCTTCTTAAGGAGGTCTTGTCCTATTGTGTGACATCTGTGTCCTATGGTGTGACAAGCCAAAGTGTCACACCAAAGGACATTTCCTGTCACACCATAGGACATTAGAGCTTTTGTGGCAGTTAATAACAATGCTAATACTAGCTGAACTGTCATTAGCAATTAGCATGATATATTTGCATAATATTACATAGTCCTGCTGTTAAAAATACAAATTTAAATAAAAAAAATGTAATTTAGGGGTGTCACACCAAAGGACAAAAAAACTTAACAACTTCAGTGATCTTAAAACATAGTTAAATATTTAAACAATTCTGAGAGAAATACTTACCCCGTGCAATTCTCATGGCTTTCATAGGGGTCTTCAGTCACATGACCTTGAGTGGGGTCTTTTAATTAAATGTAGTTGTCCATGATATTGCCCAAATTAAAATCAGGTTTTTGCATAACACCAAAGGACATTTTTTCCTGTGACAAACTTTATGAAATTCCTACACTTTTAGAAATGTATGTATATGAAAAGTGATGGCCACTTAGTGAAATAGACACTTGCACAATTATGCCAGGAGTGTTCATTAAGATTTTTAAACATTATTTTCTTTATTTATAAAATGTCATATTTATGAAATAATGTTGTCTACCGTCACACCATAGGACAATTTTGAGATTTGGCTCAAAGTTCTAAAAAAACTAACAATAACTTGGGTATCAAAACAACAAATTCATGTAAACCAAGAAAATGTTTAACCATTTACAGTATTCTAAATTATAAAAATGTGAAATAAATTATGTTTTATCTTCTGTGACAGTGAAAAAGCCATGTCACGTCAACTACCCTTTTACAATAAAAGTATCTGGAGTATCGACTGAGGAATTTGGGCTTATAAAGACAGGAGTTTGGCAATGAGGAGGTCCAGGGTTTTGGTTTGCTCATCGTGAGCTCTGGACAGCACATGTAGCTTACTAATAATATCTGTGGTGGGAGGGCATGCTATTTAAAGCTGGCCTGGCCTGTGGGTGACGTCCAGCTCCGGCCCAAAGGGCATGGGAAGCCCACTCGGACTCTACAGCTGCCTTCACATGTCTTCTCCATCCAGACCCTGGACCTCACAGCAGGAGGCTCTGTTTGATGGCTCCACGTGTCATTGGGTTAAATAACTCTTCAGGAAGGCTCGTATGATGCCCGAGGAGGATCGTGTACTGGGTGCAATCTCACAAAGAAATCTTTGACCCACAAATCTAAAGCCGTTTTCACACCTGAAAGTCTGCACCAAGGTCCGAACCAAAGTTCGTGTTTTGATATATTGTATGCATTTGGTTCGTTTTGGTTTTCTTTCACACTGCAGTTATGCGAGCGCACTAAAGGACTTTACACTCGCACTGGCGTCCTGTCGTCATCATCTATGTGGGCTGCATCTGAACATTGATTGGTTTGTTAGCGGACGTGCGTCTGACGTCAGTGTGTTGTCAATTCAGCGGCTAACTTTGACAAGAATAAATGAACAGACGCATATCATTGCCAATACTCTTAATATTATGGCATTACTCTCTGCGGCACCAACTATACTCGAGGCAAATCCACCAAATGAACGTCCTCGTTGTGCAAACATTATATGGGCGCCGACAGGTAAAGAAGGAGAAGACTAGGCTACTTTTTTAGCCAAACTTTTTGTATTTTGTTTTATAGTTATGTTTAAATATTATAATGTTATTTTTAAATTTCATCTAGGCTATATTGATTATGAAATGCGCACAGATGTGCAATATATGTCAAAGACATCGGGTCAGAAATGATTTGGCCACTTCATTAAGTTTTGTTTTGTAGAAAGCTTTGAATAAATTGTATCTTAAATTTAATAAATGTTTCATAATTTGCCTGAATTTAATAAATAAGCTTTAATAAATAATATAGCAGACAAACCGTGACGGAGCGATCATTTGCGTTGCACATGAAATGGAGCGGTCTCATAAATAAACCGAAACTCAGCATACGGCTACTTCTCACAGACATGAGAATATATATATATATATATAAGCTTGAAAATAAATAATCAAGCAGAGCACACTGTTCACTCGAGCTGACTGAGCGGTTGTGTTTATAATGCTGCGGCTCCATCACTGCGTGTGCTGTGAGTTTAATCAGTTTTTTCACTAATCCTACACCAGAACTTCCTGTAAATGGTCTGAAAGTCCGAACTATACAGAAAATGCTTTTCACACAAGAAATGAACCGAACCTTTGTTCAGTTTGGTCCGGACCGAGACTACCTCTTTTCGTCTGACCAAATTTCGTCTGTTTGGTCTGGACCGTGGTCCAAAGGGAGGTTTCACATCTGTAATTTTGGTTCGTACCAAACTGAAAAGTCAGAAAATCCGGACCAAACAAGGTAGGTGTGAAAGCACCCTTAATGAAAAAACACCTGTTTAACACCGTGAAGCTGCTTTGGAACAATCGGTATTGTAAAAGCGCTAAATAAAGCTGACTTGACATGTCCCAGTCTTGCTATTGCTTGAGTCTTTCGAACTTCATCTTCAGTAAAGTGCAGAAATTACGACCAGGATCCCTTCTGATATTTTTTTTATCCACTCTCCATTTAATCCCTTATCCTCCGGAAAACGGTGAAAGGTTTGTCCTCTGTTGTATTTTTTCCTGAGTGACGAAGTGCAGTGACACTGAATGCTGCTACTGATTAGTCCCGTATCGGAGTCCAGCTTCCGGGTTTGTGTACCCCTCAACGGCGTTAGAGTATTCAAAATGACCGCCAGGTGAATAAGGCGAATAATGGTTGTTGTAGCTGTGCCGGAGTTTATTCTCATGGAAGTAAGTGTGTCTATTAATGGATAACGCTACAGTAATTAGTCAGCTTGAGACCCTTTCCATCTAAACTTATATCTCTTAAGACTAGTAGTGAATGTTTTATGAGCAGCAGGAGAAACATATTCATCTGCACAGACCATAAGCACAACCAAAACTCCATTGTTACATTGTGCACCTTTAAGAAGAGCTCAGTGAGTCCTTCAGTGAGAACATGCACTATACAAAACGAATATAATGTTTTTTTATGCTGATAAACATTGCAACAGTTAAACTTTTTTGTGTCAGTTACACCCTAGACTCAAATGAGCTTCCATAAATCCCTGGGAAGCAGATCCTTCTAAACACTCCATATGATAGAGGACATCCTTCAGCCCCAGTGCAAACGGAGGGCGGGATTAATTTCGAATAACCTTTTGCTCAATAGGTATGGCGTAATGACTTTTGAGGCTCAGATTAGGTAGGATTTGTGGGGATAATGCGGTTGTGTTTCTGATACACAAACTCTCTCCTGCAACACACCATCACCTGCCGACGGATCCACACACAGCTGTTACTCCTGCTTGACCTTATGCCATCAGAGCGGGCGTCTCAGATCTGACCGCATTCACCGCACCGCCCCTGATGTCTGGTTGGGCCTTCCCAGTGTCCCGCTCTCATGACAAATCCTTTGGACGCATGGAAAAGTGCAAACTGGCCCGGCCGCTCTATTTTTAGTGCTGCAGCCACAGGATGTTCATGTAAATGCTCTATGGCTCTCAGATGCTCCAAAGTAAGTGCTTTTCTCACTTTTCGTTCTTCCTGAAAATTAGTTATTTACTGTTTGTTCATGAGGCTGGTCAGAAATTTAAGGGAGATTATTGTGATGTTTTCCTTAAAATCAAGTAATGCCAGGCAAACAGGGAACGCTCTCGCAACTTCCACTGATGATTTATAAAGGTTATGTACGTGTTAAGATAAAACCTTCTTATAACATATTTTAGATGATGTTTGATGTCATTTTTGCCTGATGAACGTTAGCGTTAAGTTTCTTGGAATATTACAGGCATTCAAAGAATGTTATATTGTGAGTAAAAGTAAGGTTAGCATAACCTTTTTAAATAATGTTCTAATCACTTGTAAACTAGACATTTGAACGTTTTAGAAACATTGCCAATCACTGTTCACACAGCGTTTTTACACGTTTTTTTATTAGCTGGGTCTCAGCCTGCTGTGTTTGAGTGTGTTAGGTAATCGCACGCTCTGATGTTGCTGTTTTCTAGTTAGAAAGCTAACCGATGCCTTACTATAAGTCTGAAATACTACGCCATGTTTGCATGCTTAACATACAGAGGTTAAATAACCCTGAGAAAAGAAGCTGTGCTTTTCTCCCTGTGTGTCATTTAAATACCTTTTGTTCTCAATTGTTCATGCACAGAAGTACTATGGAGCTATAACAGCTATAACATTAATATGCTGTGATTCGGTTTTAAAGGGGACATATTATGCAAAATTCATTTAACACAAATGTGTATCGGCAGTGTGTGTGCACAACCACCCTATAATGGTAAAAAATATACCTGCTCCTCTTTTTTTTATCCCCATAAATCATAAGCAGTGTCTCGGAACAAACCGTTTGCAGATTCTAGCAGTGTAACGTCACATTACACAGGCCCACCTATGTTTGCTGACAGACTCCGCCCTATTAGCACAGACCCCACCCACAACTGCTGACAGACTCCGCCCTATTAGCAAAGACCCCACCCACAACTGCTGACAGACTCCGCCCTATTAGCACAGACCCCAACCACAACTGCTGACAGACCCACCCTATTAGCACAGACCCCGCCCACAACTGCTGAGAGACCCGCCCTATTAGCATAGACCCCGCCCACAACTGCTGACAGACTCCGTCCTATTAGCACAGACCCCGCCCACAACAGATGACAGACTCCGCCCTATTAGAATATACCCCGCCCACTACTGCTAACATACCCCGTCCTATTAGCATAGCTCCCGCCCACAACTGCTGACAGACTCCGCCCTATTAGCATATACCCCGCCCACAACTGCTGACAGATCCGCCCCATTAGCACAGACCCCACCCACAACTGCTGACAGATCCGCCCTATTAGCATAGACCCCGCCCACAATGGATGACAGACTCCGCCCTATTGGCATAGACCCCACCCACAACTGCTGACAGACCCCGTCCTATTTGCATAGCTCCGCCCCTCAGTGAGCTGTACACCATCTGTCATGTTTATCTCTTCACCAGAGCATTCTCAAAGTAAGAAATGTGTTCTTAAAGCTACTAAAGTTATTCAGTCGAGAGCCGTGAGTGATTTTCTGTTGCTCTTTTGTTGTTTGATTCATATCAACAGCAGATACAGCAGTAGGTACTGTACATTACACTGATGTCACTTTAACACACAGATCTAATACACACATGCCATTTCTTTACATTCACAGACATAACTGACTGTGTTTATGTGAACTGTGTGTGTTTGACAGTTTAAGCGCATTAAGATGTGAAAGAGAACTTAGTTTAATGTTCACGGACGCTTCGTCTGACATCTAGCTTTCTGTGTGTGTGCTTCAGGTGTGTGTGTGTGTGCGTGCTCAGAGAAACCATATATCAGAAGTTCAGACTGATGTGGCTTTAAAACGCGTCAGATCATAAACTCTCATGATGATGAAGAACGGCAGTGTCACATGAGTGTGATAGAGGTGATCATCAAATCCAAACGGATGTTTTAGTGTTTGGGAGCGTACAGGCTCCGCCCTTTTCTGGATAGGGGGCGGAGGAGCAGCTCATTTGCATTTAAAGATACATGCATGTAATAACGTTCGTAGATGGGAAGGAAGGAGGCGGGAACCGGCGAACATTCAACAACTTTTATTCAAAATAAATAAACAAAACGAGAGTAAACCGCGGGCAGCCCCTCATGGACGACTGCCCGCACACACAAAACATAATTTAACGTAAAGTCCAGGGCTGGTCCTCTCTCGTCCTTGACTGGTGTCGTTTGTCCTTAAATGCCTCCGAGCTCCCTCATGAGAGGACTCGAGACCGATGTGGCTCGCAGGTGACGCTCCTTCGCAATCACGTCCCTGGTCTCACTCGCTCCTCCCATGTCCCTCGCTCGTTCACCTCGCCACAATGCACAAAAACAGCATGTGTGTCCTTCTACTCAAAAATGGACATTTACAAAATGGTATAATAAATGATCTGTAGGTTATTTTGAGCTTAAACTTTACACACATTCTGGAGACACCAGAGGCATATTACAGATAGTAAAAAGGGGCATTATATGTCCCCTTTATTAAATTTAACACAAGTTCAAATTGAAATATCTGAAATAATCTGAAATATCTATTTTGAGCACAACTGAGACTCTATGGGGGACACACATGTGAGATTACTATGGTCTTTGTCTCCATTTGCTGTTTAATCTCTTTATGAAAGCATTAATGTTCTCAGGCAGCAGATCATATGTCTTTAATTACGGCTGTGGTTTTATTTACCTCTCTGTTCATTGATCCAAACGTGTTTTGACTGCAGATTTATTTCTTGTGGGATCTTTCTGGAAACATTTGGGATTGTGCGAGACGTGCAGATTCACCAGTTTAGCTTCATAATGCCATTAAAATGAAAGCTTTGTGAGGTATTTGTGCCGTTTCTAATGGCAGATTTGTGTTTTGCGTGGCAGTCCCTTTGAAAATGACCCACTTTGAGATGCTAGTTAGACATGTAATCTACTACAAATATACTGTGTGTCTGTAAATGTTAGTCTGGCTATCCTCTAGTGCAGCCTTTCTCAAACTTTTTTCAGTCAGGGCACCTTTCAAAAGTGCATAAAATTTCAAGGCACCCCAGTTTAAAATATATTTTAAAAACACTGCATAACCCAAATTTAAATGCAAATGTCCTGTTTATTTAGACCGGACAGTAATGAACAGAGCATAATACTCCATTTCAAAGTAAAAACTGTCCGGTTCTTGTGGGGCTTTTCTTTTTAAAAAACGATCCATGCTGCTGTTGCTTGTTTCTTGCTCTTTGTGAAATCAAATGTATTTTCGTGGTTAAATTATAAAACAATGTAGCCAACTGCACAGTCACGCGACCCCGGTGAGGACGTCATGACAGTTACTGATGTGAGACGGATTTTTATGGTTAATTTTATATATATATATATTTATCTAAAATTAATTTACAATTTTATTAATCCGCTCATATGTTTAACTCTTTCACACGCAAATGTAAAACATTCTGGCTGACCCCCCAGCATGGGTTTTTCAAAGCGACCATTATTAATGTGTCACTTTATGGTTTCCATGGTGACGCGTCATTGCTTGTCATGTGACACACCGCAGCAACAACAGAGCTGAATGAATGATGATCTGCTTTTATGTCATTTTTCCTTTTTTATTCAAAATATTCAGAAATTTGTTAGATATGGCATGAATTATCTGATATTCCGATTGTCAAATATATACAAGTGGAAGTGTTTTGTTGTTTAAACACCTTAACGATTGCGTTAGTTGAGCTGTATGCACGATGGGCGCCGCCATCACCGCCGCAGCCGCAGTTCAGAAAATCGGATCTGTTGGATTTACAAGACGTGAATTCATCCACTTCTCCCAAAATACATAAAAGTAAGTGGCAGGTGAACTGGGAGAAGAATAGAGTAAACTTTAAAGTTACTGACACAATGTGTATCTGATATGAATAAAACTAATTATAATGGAAAGGATTATTATTGCCTCTTCATTTTTTATCATTGTGTATTTTACAAACTCTAAATGTATTGTTTTTTTAGTACGTATATGTATGAAACCCAAACTAAACATTATGTGGCTGAAAACACTGAAAAGTTGTAATATATGACAGCTCTCAGTGCGCCTGTCTCTGGCTCAGTGCGGGCCAACGCGAAAGCACATTTGAATGAACGTGATGCACTGACCGTTCTGATCACATGTGTGAATGTGTGATCGTACGTGTGAAAGGGATACAAAGAAGAAGAATGTATTTATATAAATTCAAATATATTTTGTATATGAAATTTCAGATTTGATTTTTTTAGCCTAAAAAAGACTAGTAGAGAAGTTTGTCCTTTAAGGGCCACTGTAGAAACATGACGGCACTTCACTGTAAGGGACCCGCAGTGTGTGTCGATAGAAATGGCTCATTCTAAGGTATAAAAACATAACAGCTCATTATGTAATTATGTCTTTATACAGCACTGAAAACATAGTTATGTGTATTATATTGCATTTCTGTCATTATATCCTCATAAATATTACACACTGCACCTTTAAAGAGCAAAACTGCAAAACAGTGTGAACACTAATAGAGCTGCATGATTCTGAACAGATAACTAATCAAAATAACATGTAATTTTATGATTGACTGAATGATTCAGTGACTCGTGTTTCATTACTGAATGAATCAGTGTTTCTGAACAAATCTCTTGAATGAATGATTCAAAAGAAGTTAATGCTGGTTCTGATAGAAAGCTGTCAGAATACACAGAGCATCTCAGTTTGTTGCGTATGGACCAGTCAGGGTGACCTCTGACCTCTGACCCCACCGAAAGCACCAACATTGGCACGTGAGCATCAGAACTGGACCACGGAGCAATGGAAGAAGGTGGCCTGGTCTGAGGAATCACGTGTTCTTTTACATCACGTGGATGGCCGGGTGTGTGTGTGTGTGTGTGTGTGGCTTACCTTGGGGACACATGGCCCCAGGATGCATATGGGAAGAAGGCGAGCCGGCGGAGGCAGTGTGATGCTTTGGCCAATGTTCTGCTGGGAAACCTTGGGTCCTCCATCCATGTGGATGTTACTTTGACACGCTCCACCTACCTAAGCATTGCTGAGACCATGTTCAGCCTTTGATGGAAACGGTATTCTGGTGGCTGTGGCTCTTCCAGCAGGATAATGCTCCTGACACAAAGCACAAATGCTTCAGGAATGGTTTGAGGAGCACAACAACCAGTTTGAGGCGTCGACTCGGCCTCCAGATTCCCCAGATCTCAATCCAATCGAGCATCTGTGGGATGAGCTGAACAATCAAGCCCGATCCATGGAGGCCCCACCTCGCAACTTACAGGACTTAAAGGATCTGCTGCTATCATCTTAGATGCCAGATACCACAGCACACCTTTAACAGATCTGGGCTGTTTTGACTATTAATAGACCCATTTTAATGATCACAATAACCATTTCTTCCACCAAGTATGGCTGATTAACAGCATTGTGTAGTCTGTAGTTGCCATGTAGGCAATGCTCAGAGACCAACAGTGTGTTTGACACATTAAACACTGATGTTCAGTCACAGTTGTGTGTTTATTGATCACAAGCACACTGATAGAAAGTCGATGCCATCTGTAATATGAGCTCTGGCCAGAGAAACCTTTTTCCTCAATGATCAATGGCTAGGAGAGGTTCGGTTAGTGTTTCCTCTCTAGTCCTGCACTGCAAAAAATGCTTTTCTTACTTAGTATTTTTGCCTTGTTTCTAGTCCAAACATCTAAAAACTCAAAATGAAGAGAGTTTTTGCTTAAAATAATAATAATCTGCCAGTGGGGTAAGTAAAATAATCTTAAAACAACTTTATTTTTCTCACCCCATTGGCAGATTATTTCTCTTATTTTAAGCAAAAACTCTCTTCATTTTGAGTTATCTTTTCCCAAAACAAGACAATCATTTTAAGTTGTCTAGTAAATGTTTCTTAATGTAAGAATTTTTTGACATTTAGACTAGAAACAAGACAAAAATACTAAGTAAGAAAAGCATTTTTTGCAGTGATGAAGCTGCCTGTCTGAGAGCTGAGCGTCTGCGCTCTCAGGGGTCACGCCAGTGTCAGAGGTCAACATCAGATCTTACTGATGACAGTGCTGGTCTTATGGCAGTCTGATGCACCGTGAAATAGACCAGGGGTTTTCAAAATGGGGTCCGCAAAATAATTAGCTAATAATTTGCTAATTTGCTAAATATTTACCGTATTTCCTGGAGTTCAAGTCCTGCTTTTCTGAAACATTCTACGATTTACATTCCAAAGTGAATTATGTAATGCATTTAACGCCAAATAAGCAACATAGGCAATTAAAAGTAGGCGGGTTTCTATAGATACATTTTTCATGTCTGTGTGGAAAGCAGGCAGTAATCGCTGAGTTTTTTTCTTCTGTTACGTGCTTCAGAAAGTTGTCCACTGAAGCCGAGTTTGTTTTCTTTATTTTAAAAAATAGAAGACTGCAAGGATATCACTAAATTGCAGATGCATTGTCTGATTTAACATCATTAATGTGATTTGATGTAAAACTTGTAGACTGTACAACTTCCACTTTGATGTAGAAGTCTTGTCTTGCTAACTATTGAGTTACTGAAGGGCTTTCCTGAGGTAAATATGACGTTATAGTGTTCTCAAGCTGTTTTATTGATGTCTTTCCATGGTTGAACACTGATTGATCGATTACATGAGACATGATTGATTCAGTAAGTTGTTCTGAATCCTTCTGATGTTCATTCATGTTTATTTAGTGCTATAACTAGTAGTAAAGAGGGAGAGATCTGTCACGCCACATTGCCACACAGAGTGATATATTTACAGACCTAAAATATGTGTATAATATATATAATATTTGTGCTGATTGGTGGCTGTTATCATGCCTCCAGTACACGTTCACTTAATGTGGCCATCCGTGGCAGCCCGGGAGATATTCACACTTCCCAGAGCTAGCCAGCCACTCAAAATATGTTTTGACAATATTAGTGCATTTCTTCATCCTGAAAATACTCATTTCAAATATAACTGTGCTAAAATGTGTTATGTGTGGGTGATTTTTCTAATATGAGCTCTTTTGGCTTTATTCAAAACACTTCCACTCTCTCAATATTTAGTGAGTCAAACAATGTCTAACAGTTTATATGCATTACAGTAAATACATGATGTGCTAATTTAATTGAATATACAAATAGTTGCACACTTTAAGCATCAGAATCTAGCCTGGATGCCAGCCGAATTTAGCCCCGCCCACAACATTTGAGTTCAGGAAATTCCGTCTGGACTTGATCCATGTGGAGCAGGAGATGATCTGACCAATGAAATCGTCAGGCTGGACTTTATAAGATGATGGACAGATGATAAACAGTAACGTAATCATTCACGTCACCAAAGAGCGCTTGGGTTGAACTTCAAAGGGGAATGTTCGTATATGCATTCACCTTTACTATTTCTCTGAAAATCTGTGTGTCCTTAAATTCATTTTTACAACACTGGCAAAGATCGTTTACACTGATCATCATCATCTACTTTTTCCAGCGTGCAGTTGAGTTCTGTTGACACCATAGTGTTGCTCCGTTGCTCTGATTGGTTGTTGGTCTATCTGACTGAGTGCAGAAGCATTTTCTTCTGGGTTGGTTGAAACACAGCTCATAATCACAGCCCAATGAAAGCAGTATCAGACTCATATAAGGACTAGAATCTGAGTATGAGGACGTCAGGCTAATCAAAATCACAGTTTGATTGGAAATATGCTATAAGCACTTTATCTTCACATCACATCATGTCTCATATTTCATCTCAAGTTCTTCACTGAGGCTGTTGTCTACTTTGCAAATCAAGTACACTAACATTTGATAAAACTTAGAGGCAAAATTGATGTTCATGATGCAATGACTCTAAAAACTGGTTGTTTCATATATAGACAAACACTGCCAGTGGGTTACATTTTTCTTAGGGCCGGGACTCGATTAAAAAAAAATTAATCTAATTAATTAGAGGCTTTGTTATTAATTAATTGAAATGAATTGCATTTTAATTGCATATAAATATTTGAGTTGAGATCAGTGGGAAGTTATTTTTCACATGTATTGTATCCTATATATATATATATATATATATATATATATATATATATATATATATATATATATATCATTTACATTTACATTTATAAACACCAAAAAATGAGTTAAACAACCCAGCAAATTGTTTTTAGATTGTTATTATAGTTAAAAAAAAAAAATTCATAATGCATTTTCATAGGTTAATATTGAAAATCTATATAATCTGCACAAAAGCCCTGACGTCATGAAATCGCATGGAGATATCGCATTTACCTGGTGCCCATTCTTGACCAGAATCTGAGGATGCCTCAGACGAGGATTGTGTCGTTCATACTGGAGATGTCTAGCCTGGATGCAGCCAAACTCAGCCATTTGTCACAACATTAGAGTTCGGGCAGTTCGGTCTGGACTCGGTCCATAGAGGAGTGATTATCATAGACATCATATAGGTATACTTTATATCTTATATCAGAATATTAAGCCTACTATGAATATTAAAATACGCTGAACCATGTGTCCTGTATCATAGCTACATGAATGATCTTTGCAGCAAAAAAACTCGCATTAGAATCAGTAGGGGTGACCCCTAATAGTCGAAGATTCAATGCATCGATATGCAGGACCGGATTCGACCACTGATCTCATGGTCGAATCTTTGCGGGTGTTATGAAACGAGGATCATACCATTTTGGCAATATGGGGTGCTCAATATTAGTGTTATAGACGTGTCGCGGCGCTGAGCGATCGCCCCTTTAAGGGCACTGAGCTTCGCACCGGATGCGCCTCGCCTTTAAAATTCGAACACATACACCGACGGCAGCATTCGACGCCTGTCCGCGGCGATTAAAATGTATATCAAATCGTGAATGCACATACTGATTTCACCCTGTGGTACAAGATACACTCATCGTGCAGCTCTTCTGTCAGAAGTCGATTCAAAATTGAGCTCGCGCGTAACGTTATATAATGTTCACGTCTGCCTGGTGTGAGATCCTTGAGACACGGCGCTGAGCTTCAGTCCGGTGTGAGACCCCTTTAGGCACAATCGGCTTAAGAACGTGCATATAAACGCACTCAGTGTTCTTTTCCTCTCTAGGCATGTATTGTTTTTAGGTTTATTTATCAAAATGTTCTTTTATATATTTTGTGTGACGTTCTGTGTTTCGATCGCGGCTTTTAAGTGTTATGAGAGAACGGTTAATTCACGAATGTGTAGTGTAAAAAGTAAAAGTGGTGGCTGTGTGCCGTGTGTAAAGTAAAATAAAAATAGTCTTAGCCTCCTGCTGACTAGTGTCCTGCCTTTTCCAACCCGTTAAAACCGTTTATTTTTTCCGGTCTATGGTTTACACACACATAGATGATTTGACTATCGGTCGACTATAGAGGGATTCGAAAATTCTGATTCGAATGTGTAAATCCTTAGTCAGGGACACCCCTAAAAATCGGTTAGGTATTCAGTGAGACATAATTAATTAAATGTGCTGACAGCTCAATGCCCTTGGCAAACAAGTTAAACTGAGTGGAGCTTGTGACTGATCCAAGATGGCGGCTCCACGGCCAATAGGCAGTAGCGTTCGATAGGGCGTCTATCTATATGTCTATGGTAATTATGCCCTAACAGAAAAAAATGGCGTTTGGGGTAAAATGTGTGTTATTTTGGCAAGGTTGCTGCTAAAATTCGCTTTCCTGGGTCTATATATCACATAATTGGGGTCACTTCAACCCGCGGACATGGAAAACAACTCCTGGAAAAACACGCAGACTTGGCAACCCAGTGCAGTTGAGTTTTGTTGACATTTGACAACTAACGTTATGGGTCGCTCCGCTGCTCTGATTGGTTGTCGGTCTGTCCAATCGAGGTCTTTCCTGGTTGGGTTGAAACACGCCCCATAATCACAGCCCAATGGAGCACAGACTCATATTCTGACTAGAGCTGAGTGTGACCCCGTCGGGCTAGGAGATGTGGCTGTGCCTGAATCGGGACTGGATGCTCACAGTGTTGAGAATAATGGAAAATCCCAGCTAGCACAGCTTTCTGAGTGGAAAATGCAGGCCAGTGGAAAGAGGCTCTGAGAATAAATAACTTGATAATGTTAATGGCCGCCTCCACAGAAGTGCTCAGAAAGCCTGTAAAGTGCCACGCTAGATGCTATCGACACACAGCCAGCAGACAGGACCTGGACACGGGACTAACCGGCCAGAGGAGGGCTACCTCCTAAAAATAGGACACAACTAGTGCTCTCTCGGGGTTACTCGGTTCAATTAGGCAGTTTAATTAATTGCCTGTTATAATAATTACATAAGTAGTGAAGTGGTGCCCCGGGGAGTCTGAGAGCTGCATCCTGCAATATCATTCCGTCGGCCTATAGGGACGACTCTAATCATCCTGATGAATACTCAGATCATTTGACTTTTGATGGCTTGTGTTTGGGATTTTATGTTCACCAGCCATGAGAGTCCCACAATGAGTGCTGTGTTTGTGGAAGCAACACGTCTATAGCCCTATTCGGCTTTCTCGTGTGGTCGTAAGATATTTACATCATTGACAGGGCCTAGTCAGTGATTTTATGAACTGTGTTTGTGAAAGCAACACGTCTATGTGTGTGTATATAATTGGAGATGCATTTTGGACTTCAGAAAGTGAAGGAAAAAAATTGTTCATTAACTGAAAATCTTTTTGAAAACATTCTGTTTGAATAGTTCAGTGCGTGCCATACACAAGTTACTTTTTTAATGAAAAAGTAATTTATTTCTAGTGTTTTTTCTCTAAAACATTTGCTGTATCTTACATAATCTTATTACATAATTCCACCAATTTAAAGGCAAGGTAACATATTTGACCGAAGATTTATGGACACGTGGTTATAAGATAAAAGTTATTTTTAAACAATTTAATGTTGTAGAATTAATTTATATATAAAATAAATGAAATATATAATAAAATATTTTGATACATTGATACCATGATGGAAAAAATACGAGAAGGGTCCAGCTGTGGCTTAGGCATTCCCGTCATGAAGCAAGAACGCCTACTGGGCGTCCCTGGTAGCTTCTCATCGACCAATCGTGATGAGTTTTTCAAGGCACATGAGTATGATGTCATTTGCGTGATTTTTTTCCCTCCAAACCAGTTCAGCGGAAATGCCCTGCAACCGATTCTAAACATTTCATTTGGCCATGTCAATCACAATAACGATTGCCAACACCCAACCCTGATCCCTAAACCTACCCATCACAAGACACATTCTGCATTTTTACATTTAAAAAAAAACAATTTATTACGTTTATAAATCCATTTACATTGTGGACACACACACACACACACACACACACACACACACACACACACACACACACACACACACACACACACACACACACACACACACACACGCACACACACACACACACACACAATGGTTTGTTTCGGGGATGATGGATCGTTTAGGTGTAGACTAGATTCACGCGGATAGCTCAAAATACGCACAGATAACACAGCACTTACATTGCATTTTATACTGTCCATAATGTTTATGTGAAGCGCTTTGAGATGTAACTTTAAAGGCGCTATAGAAAATAAAGTTATTATTAGGGGCCAAGCACCGAAGGTGCGGAGGCACCTATTGAAATCGTTAGTGTTCCTATTATTATTATTCTGCTTCTTCCGCCATAGGAGTCTCTGGCAGCCCATAGAACCGTATGGTAAAAAGTTGTGAAATTTGGCACACTCATAGAGGCCAGTCTGAGCTGTCACTATAGCAAATTTGGTGCCTCTAACTCAATCCCTCTAGCGCCACCACCTGTCCAAAGTTTCACTCATATTTATGCTTATAACTTTTGACCCCTAAGGGCTAGAAACAAAATTCTTTTTTCATCGGATTCCTTGGCTCAAGCCGATTCGATTTCACCCTATGATGTCATTTTCCGGTATGCAAATTTTCCCGCCATTTTGAATTTTCTGAAAAACCTACTTTTTCGAACTCCTCCTAGGCCGCTGCTCCGATTTTCACGAAAATTGAAACAGATCATCTTCAGAGCATGTTGACAAAAAGTTATGGAATTCAAGTTGATTCGTCCAATCGTTTTCAATAAACGCACAAACAAATTTTACGTGGAGGTTGCAAAAACACACTAAAGGCTATATCTCCGCAACGCTTTATCGTATTCAAACCAACCTTGGTACATGTCATCACAAGCATGACTTGAAGCAACATGCAGCGTTTCGGCGCAGCGCCACCTACCTGTCCGGAGATACGAAAAATGCCTATTTTGGCTTATAACTTCTGAACCGTTTATCCAAAAATCATAAAATTGGTCTCATTAGATTCAGGGCGTCATGCCGAGTCGACTGATATCCAATTTTACCATGTCGGCCATTTTGGATGTCGGCCATTTTGAATTATGTGCAAAAATGCTGTATTTTATGAACGCATGAACAGATTGTTATGAAACTTGGTATGGGTCATCACCACGATGCCCTGAAGTAGCCTGAGAAGTTTCGAAACAGCGCCACCTAGTGGAGAATTTTTTTTTTCAAACGCTTATAACTTTGGGTGTGGTTGACATATTTTGATGGGAGTGTGTTTTTTGGTCTCCTGAATCCTTGCCGACTCCAACGATACCAGACTTGCCAGGTTTCGGCATATGGTTTGCGCAGAGTTGTAATTTAGTGCTTAAAAAACATTTGCTGATATCTTCGAAACCGCTAGTCCGATCGAGACGAAACCAGCCTCAGAAGTTCGGAAACATAGGTCGATAGCTAAACGCTAATGCCCAAATCTCAAAATATTGATAGTAAGGGGTAGTAAAATCCAATCAAAGTCAGGTGTCAGTCATTTTTTACGTGTTTTTTCATATAAATGTCTATAACTCCAAAACAAAATGAAATATTTTCACCAAACTTGACACACATATGTATGGGCTCACTACGAGGACACATAAAAAAATTGGTGGGATTGTGCCTCTTGGTGGCGCTATAATAAAACAAAACATGAAATTCCCATTGACTTCAATGCAGTATTACGGTTTAAAATGCTAATGCTATAATTTAAGAATGCACTAGTGTATCATTACAAAACTCGGTATGTGTCTTCCGCTCTATGTCCCGAAGATATTCAAAAAGTTTCGGGGCAGCGCCACCTTGTGGTCAAAAGTTGTAATAAAATGTACAAAAATGCTAATAACTTTTGATTAAATTAGCCTATTGTAATGAGACTGGTCATAATACATTCATTGGCTCATGCCGAGAAGATAGATACCAATTTTGCCATATTTTGCAAACATATCTGTGCTCCATCTTGTTATTTGTTAAAAATCTACTTTTTCAAACTCATCCTAGACCGTTTGTCCGATTTTCACCAAAATTGATCCGTATCGTCTTCAGACCATGCTGACAAATACTTATGGATTTCGGATTGATAGACAAAACAGTTTTCATATACCACTGCAACAGAGTTGAGCCATGATGCAAAAATTACTCTTGAGGCTGTATCTCTGCAATGCTTTGACATATTGACACCAAACTTTGCATGTGTCATTGTCATCTCAATCTGACTAAACCACATCAGTTTCGTAACAGTGACACCTATTGGTCGAAAGTGATAAACCATTAAACCATTATTATTGACTGTATTTAAAATTTGACTGCTATTTTGCCTAAAATCAACTTAATAGGTCCTTAATGGCTCATTGTTGCAGTTGGCTTGAGACTTCCAGCCATGCTGGCATGTCTTGTCTTCTTCTTTGCGCTTGGCCCCGATAATGGCTGCTTGCAGCTATATTTATTATTCTGCTTCTTCTTCTTCTTCTTCTTTTTCTTTTTCTTCCGCCATAGGAGTCTCTGGCAGCCCATAGAACCGTATGGTAAAAAGTTGTGAAATTTGGCACACTCATAGAGGCCAGTCTGAGCTGTCACTATAGCAAATTTGGTGCCTCTAACTCAATCCCTCTAGCGCCACCACCTGTCCAAAGTTTCACTCATATTTATGCTTATAACTTTTGACCCCTAAGGGCTAGAAACAAAATTCTTTTTTCATCGGATTCCTTGGCTCAAGCCGATTCGATTTCACCCTATGATGTCATTTTCCGGTATGCAAATTTTCCCGCCATTTTGAATTTTCTGAAAAACCTACTTTTTCGAACTCCTCCTAGGCCGTTGCTCTGATTTTCACGAAAATTGAAACAGATCATCTTCAGAGCATGTTGACAAAAAGTTATGGAATTCAAGTTGATTCGTCCAATCGTTTTCAATAAACGCACAAACAAATTTTACGTGGAGGTTGCAAAAACACACTAAAGGCTATATCTCCGCAACGCTTTATCGTATTCAAACCAACCTTGGTACATGTCATCACAAGCATGACTTGAAGCAACATGCAGCGTTTCGGCGCAGCGCCACCTACCTGTCCGGAGATACGAAAAATGCCTATTTTGGCTTATAACTTCTGAACCGTTTATCCAAAAATCATAAAATTGGTCTCATTAGATTCAGGGCGTCATGCCGAGTCGACTGATATCCAATTTTACCATGTCGGCCATTTTGGATGTCGGCCATTTTGAATTATGTGCAAAAATGCTGTATTTTATGAACGCATGAACGGATTGTTATGAAACTTGGTATGGGTCATCACCACGATGCCCTGAAGTAGCCTGAGAAGTTTCGAAACAGCGCCACCTAGTGGAGAATTTTTTTTTTCAAACGCTTATAACTTTGGGTGTGGTTGACATATTTTGATGGGAGTGTGTTTTTTGGTCTCCTGAATCCTTGCCGACTCCAACGATACCAGACTTGCCAGGTTTCGGCATATGGTTTGCGCAGAGTTGTAATTTAGTGCTTAAAAAACATTTGCTGATATCTTCGAAACCGCTAGTCCGATCGAGACGAAACCAGCCTCAGAAGTTCGGAAACATAGGTCGATAGCTATACGCTAATGCCCAAATCTCAAAATATTGATAGTAAGGGGTAGTAAAATCCAATCAAAGTCAGGTGTCAGTCCTTTTTTACGTGTTTTTTCATATAAATGTCTATAACTCCAAAACAAAATGAGATATTTTCACCAAACTTGACACACATATGTATGGGCTCACTATGAGGACACATAAAAAAATTGGTGGGATTGTGCCTCTTGGTGGCGCTATAATAAAACAAAACATGAAATTCCCATTGACTTCAATGCAGTATTATGGTTTAAAATGCTAATGCTATAATTTACGAATGCATTAGCGTATCGTTACAAAACTCGGTATGTGTCTTCCGCTCCATGTCCTGAAGATACTCAAAAAGTTTCGGGGTAGCGCCACCTTGTGGTCAAAAGTTGTAATAAAATGTACAGAAATGCGAATAACTTTTGATTAAATTAACCCATTGTAATGAAACTGGTCATAATACAGTCAATGGCTCATGCCGAGAACATGGATACCAATTGTGCCATATTTTGCAAACCTATCTGTCCTCCGTCTTGTTATTTGTTAAAAACCTACTTTTTCAAACTCATCCTAGACCGTTTGTCCGATTTTCACCAAAATTGATCCGTATCGTCTTCAGACCATGCTGACAAATAGTTATGGATTTCGGATTGATAGACAAAACAGTTTTCATATACCACTGCAACAGAGTTGAGCCATGATGCAAAAATGACTCTTGAGGCTGTATCTCTGCAATGCTTTGACATATTGACACCAAACTTTGCATGTGTCATTGTCATCTCAATCTGACTAAACCACATCAGTTTCGTAACAGTGACACCTATTGGTCGAAAGTGATAAACCATTAAACCATTATTATTGACTGTATTTAAAATTTGACTGCTATTTTGCCTAAAATCAACTTAATAGGTCCTTAATGGCTCATTGTTGCAGTTGGCTTGAGACTTCCAGCCATGCTGGCATGTCTTGTCTTCTTCTTTGCGCTTGGCCCCGATAATGGCTGCTTGCAGCTATTTAGGGGCCAAGCACCGAAGGTGCGGAGGCACCTATTGAAATTGTTAGTGTTCCTATTATTAGGGGCCAAGCACCGAAGGTGCGGAGGCACCTATTGAAATCGTTAGTGTTCCTATTATTATTATTAGGGGCCAAGCACCGAAGGTGCGGAGGCACCTATTGAAATCGTTAGTGTTCCTATTATTAGGGGCCAAGCACCGAAGGTGCGGAGGCACCTATTGAAATCGTTAGTTTTCCTATTATTAGGGGCCAAGCACCGAAGGTGCGGAGGCACCTATTGAAATTGTTAGTGTTCCTATTATTATTATTCTGCTTCTTCCGCCATAGGAGTCTCTGGCAGCCCATAGAACCGTATGGTAAAAAGTTGTGAAATTTGGCACACTCATAGAGGCCAGTCTGAGCTGTCACTATAGCAAATTTGGTGCCTCTAACTCAATCCCTCTAGCGCCACCACCTGTCCAAAGTTTCACTCATATTTATGCTTATAACTTTTGACCCCTAAGGGCTAGAAACAAATTTCTTTTTTCATCGGATTCCTTGGCTCAAGCCGATTCGATTTCACCCTATGATGTCATTTTCCGGTATGCAAATTTTCCCGCCATTTTGAATTTTCTGAAAAACCTACTTTTTCGAACTCCTCCTAGGCCGTTGCTCCGATTTTCACGAAAATTGAAACAGATCATCTTCAGAGCATGTTGACAAAAAGTTATGGAATTCAAGTTGATTCGTCCAATCGTTTTCAATAAACGCACAAACAAATTTTACGTGGAGGTTGCAAAAACACACTAAAGGCTATATCTCCGCAACGCTTTATCGTATTCAAACCAACCTTGGTACATGTCATCACAAGCATGACTTGAAGCAACATGCAGCGTTTCGGCGCAGCGCCACCTACCTGTCCGGAGATACGAAAAATGCCTATTTTGGCTTATAACTTCTGAACCGTTTATCCAAAAATCATAAAATTGGTCTCATTAGATTCAGGGCGTCATGCCGAGTCGACTGATATCCAATTTTACCATGTCGGCCATTTTGGATGTCGGCCATTTTGAATTATGTGCAAAAATGCTGTATTTTATGAACGCATGAACAGATTGTTATGAAACTTGGTATGGGTCATCACCACGATGCCCTGAAGTAGCCTGAGAAGTTTCGAAACAGCGCCACCTAGTGGAGAATTTTTTTTTTCAAACGCTTATAACTTTGGGTGTGGTTGACATATTTTGATGGGAGTGTGTTTTTTGGTCTCCTGAATCCTTGCCGACTCCAACGATACCAGACTTGCCAGGTTTCGGCATATGGTTTGCGCAGAGTTGTAATTTAGTGCTTAAAAAACATTTGCTGATATCTTCGAAACCGCTAGTCCGATCGAGACGAAACCAGCCTCAGAAGTTCGGAAACATAGGTCGATAGCTATACGCTAATGCCCAAATCTCAAAATATTGATAGTAAGGGGTAGTAAAATCCAATCAAAGTCAGGTGTCAGTCCTTTTTTACGTGTTTTTTCATATAAATGTCTATAACTCCAAAACAAAATGAAATATTTTCACCAAACTTGACACACATATGTATGGGCTCACTACGAGGACACATAAAAAAATTGGTGGGATTGTGCCTCTTGGTGGCGCTATAATAAAACAAAACATGAAATTCCCATTGACTTCAATGCAGTATTACGGTTTAAAATGCTAATGCTATAATTTAAGAATGCACTAGTGTATCGTTACAAAACTCGGTATGTGTCTTCCGCTCTATGTCCCGAAGATATTCAAAAAGTTTCGGGGCAGCGCCACCTTGTGGTCAAAAGTTGTAATAAAATGTACAAAAATGCTAATAACTTTTGATTAAATTAGCCTATTGTAATGAGACTGGTCATAATACATTCATTGGCTCATGCCGAGAAGATAGATACCAATTTTGCCATATTTTGCAAACATATCTGTGCTCCATCTTGTTATTTGTTAAAAATCTACTTTTTCAAACTCATCCTAGACCGTTTGTCCGATTTTCACCAAAATTGATCCGTATCGTCTTCAGACCATGCTGACAAATACTTATGGATTTCGGATTGATAGACAAAACAGTTTTCATATACCACTGCAACAGAGTTGAGCCATGATGCAAAAATTACTCTTGAGGCTGTATCTCTGCAATGCTTTGACATATTGACACCAAACTTTGCATGTGTCATTGTCATCTCAATCTGACTAAACCACATCAGTTTCGTAACAGTGACACCTATTGGTCGAAAGTGATAAACCATTAAACCATTATTATTGACTGTATTTAAAATTTGACTGCTATTTTGCCTAAAATCAACTTAATAGGTCCTTAATGGCTCATTGTTGCAGTTGGCTTGAGACTTCCAGCCATGCTGGCATGTCTTGTCTTCTTCTTTGCGCTTGGCCCCGATAATGGCTGCTTGCAGCTATATTTAGGGGCCAAGCACCGAAGGTGCGGAGGCACCTATTGAAATTGTTAGTGTTCCTATTATTATTATTCTGCTTCTTCTTCTTCTTCTTCTTCTTTTTCCGCCATAGGAGTCTCTGGCAGCCCATAGAACCGTATGGTAAAAAGTTGTGAAATTTGGCACACTCATAGAGGCCAGTCTGAGCTGTCACTATAGCAAATTTGGTGCCTCTAACTCAATCCCTCTAGCGCCACCACCTGTCCAAAGTTTCACTCATATTTATGCTTATAACTTTTGACCCCTAAGGGCTAGAAACAAAATTCTTTTTTCATCGGATTCCTTGGCTCAAGCCGATTCGATTTCACCCTATGATGTCATTTTCCGGTATGCAAATTTTCCCGCCATTTTGAATTTTCTGAAAAACCTACTTTTTCGAACTCCTCCTTGGCCGTTGCTCCGATTTTCACGAAAATTGAAACAGATCATCTTCAGAGCATGTTGACAAAAAGTTATGGAATTCAAGTTGATTCGTCCAATCGTTTTCAATAAACGCACAAACAAATTTTACGTGGAGGTTGCAAAAACACACTAAAGGCTATATCTCCGCAACGCTTTATCGTATTCAAACCAACCTTGGTACATGTCATCACAAGCATGACTTGAAGCAACATGCAGCGTTTCGGCGCAGCGCCACCTACCTGTCCGGAGATACGAAAAATGCCTATTTTGGCTTATAACTTCTGAACCGTTTATCCAAAAATCATAAAATTGGTCTCATTAGATTCAGGGCGTCATGCCGAGTCGACTGATATCCAATTTTACCATGTCGGCCATTTTGGATGTCGGCCATTTTGAATTATGTGCAAAAATGCTGTATTTTATGAACGCATGAACAGATTGTTATGAAACTTGGTATGGGTCATCACCACGATGCCCTGAAGTAGCCTGAGAAGTTTCGAAACAGCGCCACCTAGTGGAGAATTTTTTTTTTCAAACGCTTATAACTTTGGGTGTGGTTGACATATTTTGATGGGAGTGTGTTTTTTGGTCTCCTGAATCCTTGCCGACTCCAACGATACCAGACTTGCCAGGTTTCGGCATATGGTTTGCGCAGAGTTGTAATTTAGTGCTTAAAAAACATTTGCTGATATCTTCGAAACCGCTAGTCCGATCGAGACGAAACCAGCCTCAGAAGTTCGGAAACATAGGTCGATAGCTATACGCTAATGCCCAAATCTCAAAATATTGATAGTAAGGGGTAGTAAAATCCAATCAAAGTCAGGTGTCAGTCATTTTTTACGTGTTTTTTCATATAAATGTCTATAACTCCAAAACAAAATGAAATATTTTCACCAAACTTGACACACATATGTATGGGCTCACTACGAGGACACATAAAAAAATTGGTGGGATTGTGCCTCTTGGTGGCGCTATAATAAAACAAAACATGAAATTCCCATTGACTTCAATGCAGTATTACGGTTTAAAATGCTAATGCTATAATTTAAGAATGCACTAGTGTATCATTACAAAACTCGGTATGTGTCTTCCGCTCTATGTCCCGAAGATATTCAAAAAGTTTCGGGGCAGCGCCACCTTGTGGTCAAAAGTTGTAATAAAATGTACAAAAATGCTAATAACTTTTGATTAAATTAGCCTATTGTAATGAGACTGGTCATAATACATTCATTGGCTCATGCCGAGAAGATAGATACCAATTTTGCCATATTTTGCAAACATATCTGTGCTCCATCTTGTTATTTGTTAAAAATCTACTTTTTCAAACTCATCCTAGACCGTTTGTCCGATTTTTACCAAAATTGATCCGTATCGTCTTCAGACCATGCTGACAAATACTTATGGATTTCGGATTGATAGACAAAACAGTTTTCATATACCACTGCAACAGAGTTGAGCCATGATGCAAAAATTACTCTTGAGGCTGTATCTCTGCAATGCTTTGACATATTGACACCAAACTTTGCATGTGTCATTGTCATCTCAATCTGACTAAACCACATCAGTTTCGTAACAGTGACACCTATTGGTCGAAAGTGATAAACCATTAAACCATTATTATTGACTGTATTTAAAATTTGACTGCTATTTTGCCTAAAATCAACTTAATAGGTCCTTAATGGCTCATTGTTGCAGTTGGCTTGAGACTTCCAGCCATGCTGGCATGTCTTGTCTTCTTCTTTGCGCTTGGCCCCGATAATGGCTGCTTGCAGCTATATTTATTATTCTGCTTCTTCTTCTTCTTCTTCCGCCATAGGAGTCTCTGGCAGCCCATAGAACCGTATGGTAAAAAGTTGTGAAATTTGGCACACTCATAGAGGCCAGTCTGAGCTGTCACTATAGCAAATTTGGTGCCTCTAACTCAATCCCTCTAGCGCCACCACCTGTCCAAAGTTTCACTCATATTTATGCTTATAACTTTTGACCCCTAAGGGCTAGAAACAAAATTCTTTTTTCATCGGATTCCTTGGCTCAAGCCGATTCGATTTCACCCTATGATGTCATTTTCCGGTATGCAAATTTTCCCGCCATTTTGAATTTTCTGAAAAACCTACTTTTTCGAACTCCTCCTAGGCCGTTGCTCCGATTTTCACGAAAATTGAAACAGATCATCTTCAGAGCATGTTGACAAAAAGTTATGGAATTCAAGTTGATTCGTCCAATCGTTTTCAATAAACGCACAAACAAATTTTACGTGGAGATTGCAAAAACACACTAAAGGCTATATCGCCGCAACGCTTTATCGTATTCAAACCAACCTTGGTACATGTCATCACAAGCATGACTTGAAGCAACATGCAGCGTTTCGGCGCAGCGCCACCTACCTGTCCGGAGATACGAAAAATGCCTATTTTGGCTTATAACTTCTGAACCGTTTATCCAAAAATCATAAAATTGGTCTCATTAGATTCAGGGCGTCATGCCGAGTCGACTGATATCCAATTTTACCATGTCGGCCATTTTGGATGTCGGCCATTTTGAATTATGTGCAAAAATGCTGTATTTTATGAACGCATGAACAGATTGTTATGAAACTTGGTATGGGTCATCACCACGATGCCCTGAAGTAGCCTGAGAAGTTTCGAAACAGCGCCACCTAGTGGAGAATTTTTTTTTTCAAACGCTTATAACTTTGGGTGTGGTTGACATATTTTGATGGGAGTGTGTTTTTTGGTCTCCTGAATCCTTGCCGACTCCAACGATACCAGACTTGCCAGGTTTCGGCATATGGTTTGCGCAGAGTTGTAATTTAGTGCTTAAAAAACATTTGCTGATATCTTCGAAACCGCTAGTCCGATCGAGACGAAACCAGCCTCAGAAGTTCGGAAACATAGGTCGATAGCTATACGCTAATGCCCAAATCTCAAAATATTGATAGTAAGGGGTAGTAAAATCCAATCAAAGTCAGGTGTCAGTCATTTTTTACGTGTTTTTTCATATAAATGTCTATAACTCCAAAACAAAATGAAATATTTTCACCAAACTTGACACACATATGTATGGGCTCACTACGAGGACACATAAAAAAATTGGTGGGATTGTGCCTCTTGGTGGCGCTATAATAAAACAAAACATGAAATTCCCATTGACTTCAATGCAGTATTACGGTTTAAAATGCTAATGCTATAATTTAAGAATGCACTAGTGTATCATTACAAAACTCGGTATGTGTCTTCCGCTCTATGTCCCGAAGATATTCAAAAAGTTTCGGGGCAGCGCCACCTTGTGGTCAAAAGTTGTAATAAAATGTACAAAAATGCTAATAACTTTTGATTAAATTAGCCTATTGTAATGAGACTGGTCATAATACATTCATTGGCTCATGCCGAGAAGATAGATACCAATTTTGCCATATTTTGCAAACATATCTGTGCTCCATCTTGTTATTTGTTAAAAATCTACTTTTTCAAACTCATCCTAGACCGTTTGTCCGATTTTCACCAAAATTGATCCGTATCGTCTTCAGACCATGCTGACAAATACTTATGGATTTCGGATTGATAGACAAAACAGTTTTCATATACCACTGCAACAGAGTTGAGCCATGATGCAAAAATGACTCTTGAGGCTGTATCTCTGCAATGCTTTGACATATTGACACCAAACTTTGCATGTGTCATTGTCATCTCAATCTGACTAAACCACATCAGTTTCGTAACAGTGACACCTATTGGTCGAAAGTGATAAACCATTAAACCATTATTATTGACTGTATTTAAAATTTGACTGCTATTTTGCCTAAAATCAACTTAATAGGTCCTTAATGGCTCATTGTTGCAGTTGGCTTGAGACTTCCAGCCATGCTGGCATGTCTTGTCTTCTTCTTTGCGCTTGGCCCCGATAATGGCTGCTTGCAGCTATATTTATTATTCTGCTTCTTCTTCTTCTTCCGCCATAGGAGTCTCTGGCAGCCCATAGAACCGTATGGTAAAAAGTTGTGAAATTTGGCACACTCATAGAGGCCAGTCTGAGCTGTCACTATAGCAAATTTGGTGCCTCTAACTCAATCCCTCTAGCGCCACCACCTGTCCAAAATTTCACTCATATTTATGCTTATAACTTTTGACCCCTAAGGGCTAGAAACAAAATTCTTTTTTCATCGGATTCCTTGGCTCAAGCCGATTCGATTTCACCCTATGATGTCATTTTCCGGTATGCAAATTTTCCCGCCATTTTGAATTTTCTGAAAAACCTACTTTTTCAAACTCCTCCTAGGCCGTTGCTCCGATTTTCACGAAAATTGAAACAGATCATCTTCAGAGCATGTTGACAAAAAGTTATGGAATTCAAGTTGATTCGTCCAATCGTTTTCAATAAACGCACAAACAAATTTTACGTGGAGGTTGCAAAAACACACTAAAGGCTATATCTCCGCAACGCTTTATCGTATTCAAACCAACCTTGGTACATGTCATCACAAGCATGACTTGAAGCAACATGCAGCGTTTCGGCGCAGCGCCACCTACCTGTCCGGAGATACGAAAAATGCCTATTTTGGCTTATAACTTCTGAACCGTTTATCCAAAAATCATAAAATTGGTCTCATTAGATTCAGGGCGTCATGCCGAGTCGACTGATATCCAATTTTACCATGTCGGCCATTTTGGATGTCGGCCATTTTGAATTATGTGCAAAAATGCTGTATTTTATGAACGCATGAACAGATTGTTATGAAACTTGGTATGGGTCATCACCACGATGCCCTGAAGTAGCCTGAGAAGTTTCGAAACAGCGCCACCTAGTGGAGAATTTTTTTTTTCAAACGCTTATAACTTTGGGTGTGGTTGACATATTTTGATGGGAGTGTGTTTTTTGGTCTCCTGAATCCTTGCCGACTCCAACGATACCAGACTTGCCAGGTTTCGGCATATGGTTTGCGCAGAGTTGTAATTTAGTGCTTAAAAAACATTTGCTGATATCTTCGAAACCGCTAGTCCGATCGAGACGAAACCAGCCTCAGAAGTTCGGAAACATAGGTCGATAGCTATACGCTAATGCCCAAATCTCAAAATATTGATAGTAAGGGGTAGTAAAATCCAATCAAAGTCAGGTGTCAGTCATTTTTTACGTGTTTTTTCATATAAATGTCTATAACTCCAAAACAAAATGAAATATTTTCACCAAACTTGACACACATATGTATGGGCTCACTACGAGGACACATAAAAAAATTGGTGGGATTGTGCCTCTTGGTGGCGCTATAATAAAACAAAACATGAAATTCCCATTGACTTCAATGCAGTATTACGGTTTAAAATGCTAATGCTATAATTTAAGAATGCACTAGTGTATCATTACAAAACTCGGTATGTGTCTTCCGCTCTATGTCCCGAAGATATTCAAAAAGTTTCGGGGCAGCGCCACCTTGTGGTCAAAAGTTGTAATAAAATGTACAAAAATGCTAATAACTTTTGATTAAATTAGCCTATTGTAATGAGACTGGTCATAATACATTCATTGGCTCATGCCGAGAAGATAGATACCAATTTTGCCATATTTTGCAAACATATCTGTGCTCCATCTTGTTATTTGTTAAAAATCTACTTTTTCAAACTCATCCTAGACCGTTTGTCCGATTTTCACCAAAATTGATCCGTATCGTCTTCAGACCATGCTGACAAATACTTATGGATTTCGGATTGATAGACAAAACAGTTTTCATATACCACTGCAACAGAGTTGAGCCATGATGCAAAAATTACTCTTGAGGCTGTATCTCTGCAATGCTTTGACATATTGACACCAAACTTTGCATGTGTCATTGTCATCTCAATCTGACTAAACCACATCAGTTTCGTAACAGTGACACCTATTGGTCGAAAGTGATAAACCATTAAACCATTATTATTGACTGTATTTAAAATTTGACTGCTATTTTGCCTAAAATCAACTTAATAGGTCCTTAATGGCTCATTGTTGCAGTTGGCTTGAGACTTCCAGCCATGCTGGCATGTCTTGTCTTCTTCTTTGCGCTTGGCCCCGATAATGGCTGCTTGTTCTGCTTCTTCTTCTTCTTCTTCTTCTTCTTCCGCCATAGGAGTCTCTGGCAGCCCATAGAACCGTATGGTAAAAAGTTGTGAAATTTGGCACACTCATAGAGGCCAGTCTGAGCTGTCACTATAGCAAATTTGGTGCCTCTAACTCAATCCCTCTAGCGCCACCACCTGTCCAAAGTTTCACTCATATTTATGCTTATAACTTTTGACCCCTAAGGGCTAGAAACAAAATTCTTTTTTCATCGGATTCCTTGGCTCAAGCCGATTCGATTTCACCCTATGATGTCATTTTCCGGTATGCAAATTTCCCCGCCATTTTGAATTTTCTGAAAAACCTACTTTTTCGAACTCCTCCTAGGCCGTTGCTCCGATTTTCACGAAAATTGAAACAGATCATCTTCAGAGCATGGTGACAAAAAGTTATGGAAATCAAGTTGATTCGTCCAATCGTTTTCAATAAACGCACAAACAAATTTTACGTGGAGGTTGCAAAAACACACTAAAGGCTATATCTCCGCAACGCTTTATCGTATTCAAACCAAACTTGGTACATGTCATCACAAGCATGACCTGAAGCAACATGCAGCGTTTCGGCGCAGCGCCACCTACTGGTCCGGAGATACGAAAAATGCATATTTTGGCTTATAACTTCTGAACCGTTTATCCAAAAATCATAAAATTGGTCTCATTAGATTCAGGGCGTCATGCCGAGTCGACTGATATCCAATTTTACCATGTCGGCCATTTTGGATGTCGGCCATTTTGAATTATGTGCAAAAATGCTGTATTTTATGAACGCATGAACAGATTGTTATGAAACTTGGTATGGGTCATCACCACGATGCCCTGAAGTAGCCTGAGAAGTTTCGAAACAGCGCCACCTAGTGGAGAATTTTTTTTTTCAAACGCTTATAACTTTGGGTGTGGTTGGCATATTTTGATGGGAGTGTGTTTTTTGGTCTCCTGAATCCTTGCCGACTCCAACGATACCAGACTTGCCAGGTTTCGGCATATGGTTTGCGCAGAGTTGTAATTTAGTGCTTAAAAAACATTTGCTGATATCTTCGAAACCGCTAGTCCGATCGAGATGAAACCAGCCTCAGAAGTTCGGAAACATAGGTCGATAGCTATACGCTAATGCCCAAATCTCAAAATATTGATAGTAAGGGGTAGTAAAATCCAATCAAAGTCAGGTGTCAGTCCTTTTTTACGTGTTTTTTCATATAAATGTCTATAACTCCAAAACAAAATGAGATATTTTCACCAAACTTGACACACATATGTATGGGCTCACTATGAGGACACATAAAAAAATTGGTGGGATTGTGCCTCTTGGTGGCGCTATAATAAAACAAAACATGAAATTCCCATTGACTTCAATGCAGTATTATGGTTTAAAATGCTAATGCTATAATTTAAGAATGCATTAGCGTATCGTTACAAAACTCGGTATGTGTCTTCCGCTCCATGTCCTGAAGATACTCAAAAAGTTTCGGGGTAGCGCCACCTTGTGGTCAAAAGTTGTAATAAAATGTACAGAAATGCGAATAACTTTTGATTAAATTAACCCATTGTAATGAAACTGGTCATAATACAGTCAATGGCTCATGCCGAGAACATGGATACCAATTGTGCCATATTTTGCAAACCTATCTGTCCTCCGTCTTGTTATTTGTTAAAAACCTACTTTTTCAAACTCATCCTAGACCGTTTGTCCGATTTTCACCAAAATTGATCCGTATCGTCTTCAGACCATGCTGACAAATAGTTATGGATTTCGGATTGATAGACAAAACAGTTTTCATATACCACTGCAACAGAGTTGAGCCATGATGCAAAAATTACTCTTGAGGCTGTATCTCTGCAATGCTTTGACATATTGACACCAAACTTTGCATGTGTCATTGTCATCTCAATCTGACTAAACCACATCAGTTTCGTAACAGTGACACCTATTGGTCGAAAGTGATAAACCATTAAACCATTATTATTGACTGTATTTAAAATTTGACTGCTATTTTGCCTAAAATCAACTTAATAGGTCCTTAATGGCTCATTGTTGCAGTTGGCTTGAGACTTCCAGCCATGCTGGCATGTCTTGTCTTCTTCTTTGCGCTTGGCCCCGATAATGGCTGCTTGCAGCTATATTTATAATTACTACAGTAGGATTTTCTGATTCAGGCATTTGTCTGTGATTTCCTCAAAACTGTCAGCGAGTGAAAACGGCTGAAATCGTGCAGTGTGTACACGGCTTTAAGTGTGGTTTTGTGATTCACACTCGTTTTCTGTGAACAGTAATAGTGCAATCCATTCGTCCTCAGAAGTGGGAAATTCCTAGATCCCAGTAGGAACTTTTCCCCCTATATTTAGACTGACATTTGAAAGTTAAATTAAGAATTTGCTCTTCCCAACACTACACTAAGAAAAAAAAATTGATGTAGGATTTTCTCTAAAACAAATTTCAATCAGAAATTGCCGGTAAATTTGTCAAATAATTACAAAGAAAATTGCAAATGACATTCATTTTGAAGTAGAAAGACTGAAATAGCATTTTCTTGCAAAACTATCTTTGTTTTATTCACAACCTTGGGAAAAATTTCTTCTAAAAGTAGCGTGTCTCTAAAAAGTAACTAGTTTTGGTCATTTGTTAGCCTACTTTTTATGCATTGTTACTTTTGCTTTACTTTTTCTCACCTGGGCTAGGCTGGCTTGTTTTTTTGTGTTTTGTACCAAAAGCAGCAGCAAATAAATTGTTTAATTAAGCGAGATTAAATACATAAAGTGAATTTGTGTTATTTAACATTTTAAATAGTACAGGTTTGCGTAATATTCAGATTTTGCATTTCATTGTTTTTATTTTAATTTTGAGGAATACTGAATCTGTTTTTGTGAGATGAGTAAGTGCATGTTCACATTTAGTCAAAACTACAATAACCATCATGCTCACACACAGCGCACAACCTAATGCGTTGCTTCACTAGTTACTTGAAAAAAGTAATCTGATTACATAACTCACGTTACTTGTAATGCGTTGCTTCATTAGTTACTTGAAAAAAGTAATCTGATTACATAACTCACGTTACTTGTAAATGCGTTGCTTCACTAGTTACTTAAAAAAGTAATCTGATTACATAACTCACGTTACTTGTAATGCGTTGCTTCACTAGTTACTTGAAAAAGTAATCTGATTACATAACTCACGTTACTTGTAATGCGTTGCTTCACTAGTTACTTAAAAAAGTAATCTGATTACATAACTCACGTTACTTGTAAATGCGTTGCTTCACTAGTTACTTAAAAAAGTAATCTGATTACATAACTCACGTTACTTGTAATGCGTTGCTTCACTAGTTACTTGAAAAAGTAATCTGATTACATAACTCACGTTACTTGTAATGCGTTGCTTCACTAGTTACTTAAAAAAGTAATCTGATTACATAACTCACGTTACTTGTAAATGCGTTGCTTCACTAGTTACTTAAAAAAGTAATCTGATTACATAACTCACGTTACTTGTAATGCGTTGCTTCACTAGTTACTTAAAAAAGTAATCTGATTACATAACTCACGTTACTTGTAATGCGTTGCTTCACTAGTTACTTAAAAAAGTAATCTGATTACATAACTCACGTTACTTGTAAATGCGTTGCTTCACTAGTTACTTAAAAAAGTAATCTGATTACATAACTCACGTTACTTGTAATGCGTTGCTTCACTAGTTACTTAAAAAAGTAATCTGATTACATAACTCACGTTACTTGTAATGCGTTGCTTCACTAGTTACTTAAAAAAGTAATCTGATTACATAACTCACGTTACTTGTAATGCGTTGCTTCACTAGTTACTTAAAAAAGTAATCTGATTACATAACTCACGTTACTTGTAATGCGTTGCTTCACTAGTTACTTAAAAAAGTAATCTGATTACATAACTCACGTTACTTGTAAATGCGTTGCTTCACTAGTTACTTAAAAAAGTAATCTGATTACATAACTCACGTTACTTGTAATGCGTTGCTTCACTAGTTACTTAAAAAAGTAATCTGATTACATAACTCACGTTACTTGTAATGCGTTGCTTCACTAGTTACTTAAAAAAGTAATCTGATTACATAACTCACGTTACTTGTAATGCGTTGCTTCACTAGTTACTTGAAAAAGTAATCTGATTACATAACTCACGTTACTTGTAATGCGTTGCTTCACTAGTTACTTAAAAAAGTAATCTGATTACATAACTCACGTTACTTGTAATGCGTTGCTTCATTAGTTACTTGAAAAAAGTAATCTGATTACATAACTTTGAGAAATGTCTGTCTTAACGCTTTCATAGTTGTAAGTAACATGCCAAAAATGGTCAAAATAATCAGCAAGCTTAGCAAATCTTTAAATCATCACAATTATTCACATTTGATATCATCAACCAAATTAAATCAAATGCATCAGAAAGATTCAATATGCCAGGCCTGCGTGTAAATGTAAATGCTGTTTCCTCTGTAAAGTTTGCATGCCGTCGTGTCTTTAGAGGATTGAGCAGGTCGAGTGGGCTCTGCATTGGAAACCTGCACCGGCCATTTATTTCAATTAAAAAGCATGCAGCCTGATGTCTCAAATGTAGTGGGCATGAAACAAGCATAATTAGGTTTATTTGGCCTCTAAACACCCAGAGGGAGCCATTAAGTGCAGAAGACTGGATGCTCCAATAGCTAGTAATAACTCTAAGAGACGTTTGTGCTGAGAAGTGCCCTTAATTTTACGATGACAATGCGTTTTTTTTTAAGTACGCATCTTGTGTTGAACACTGGCCCTTGCTGGCCTTTCAGACACTGTGCAGCTTCCTCAAGGGTCCCTGTGACCTGAAGGGCCCCGCAGGCACTCGTTGGGAAATTACATTCTCTAGTCAACTGTTTTTGTGCATGTCCTGGTTTATAGTCGAAGATCTCTTGAGTGCTAGAAACATGGAAACCATTAGCAGTACAAACCCTGCACACTGCAGCTCATGTTGACATGGCACTGGCTGTTTATTCAGGATGGAAAGTAAAGTTGAGCCGAATCCAGTGAAGGAGCCACTGGACACCCCAAAATTGAATTCACTATACTGAAAAATTAAATTCAGTCGCATTCTGTTAAACATCCCTGAGCTTCAACGTGGTGAATGGCAGCTTTGAGACTTATAAGCGCATACAATACACTGTATATATACCCATCTCGATTGAGCATGAATGGCAGTTATGTTGAATTATGTTTGTGTGAACACTATTGGCTTTGTGTGCAATTCTTGAAACGGCCATCAAATGGTGCCAATTGTTGGTGGATCCAATATTACAAAACCGTTATCAAAATAGTTAAATATCAGAATAGATAGCGGTCAATCTCTAACAAAGGCCTTAGATATACAGAGACGGTGCACTATTACTACGAATGCGAGGAAGTGCAATGTTCAATATGACCCCGCCTTCTAACTAAAAGAGCCAATCATTGATTGATAAAGTCATCACATCACTGCAGTACCGCTTGCTAAAGAAGCAGCTAGTGTTTCGAGACACAATAGGCTTGTTTGAGATGAGCAAAATCTGCGCAGAATCGATCACCGGTGATCAGCGCAAGATGTATGCCGGTTAGAAATGTGTCCGAGGGCGGTCCGCCTTGCTCTGATGTCATGCCGACGTATGTCAAAAATCTCTCGCGATGGCCAGGCGGATGTGTCGGATTCTGCAGTCGAGCGCAGTTGCTCTCCATCAACTGCGCGGAGCAAAAGCATGATAGGAAACGACTTGCTGACGACACAGCTTAATCCTTATTGGTTTAAACAACTGTGATGGAAGGTTCTTTTTTAAAATGTTTGATTTTAAAACTCTGATGTCATGTTTTAATGTGTATAAATTATGTGTGCATCTTCCCAAACTCTCGGACAGTGCGATCTCTCTGTTGGTTATGTGATTGTTGTCATATTTATAAAATATATAAAAACATGTATGTAATTAAAGTAAAAATGCTTGATAAACAGGCCTTTCAAAAGGAAATAAATAACAAAAACTTTGGGTGTCTTGTTCATAATATTTATTTTCATATAAAAGCAACAGAACTTAAATTACATCCAGTTTATCAGCAACAGAGCGCACGAGTGTGAATCCCGCGATATCCGCAACTGATCTTGCAGGTGTCTGATCCATACGAGAAGAGAGAACTGTCCGGCTTGCCTGAACTTTTTTCACTCCTCCCCTCACTGCAGCCGCCTACTCTCGCCTTTATTTCAGGCGAGGCAAGGCGCATCTCAAACAAGCCTAATCTTATGACTCCACTCCACATGCACATTGGCTGGTCCTGTAACACACAAACTACCCAAACACTGGGTTGTCACGTCTGACCCAGGATCTGAGTGACACACAAACTACCCAAACACTGGGTTGTTACATCTGACCCAGGATCTGTGTAACACAAAAACTACCCAAACACTGGGTTGTTACATCTGACCCAGGATCTGTGTATTACACAAACTACCCAAACACTGGGTTGTCACGTCTGACCCAGGATCTGTGTAACACACAAACTACCCAAACACTGGGTTGTTACGTCTGACCCAGGATCTGTGTAACACACAAACTACCCAAACACTGGGTTGTTACGTCTGACCCAGGATCTGAGTAACACACAAACTACCCAAACACTGGGTTGTTACGTCTGACCCAGGATCTGTGTAACACACAAACTACCCAAACACTGGGTTGTCACGTCTGACCCAGGATCTGTGTAACACAAAAACTACCCAAACACTGGGTTGTTACGTCTGACCCAGGATCTGTGTAACACACAAACTACCCAAACACTGGGTTGTCACGTCTGACCCAGGATCTGTGTAACACACAAACTACCCAAACACTGGGTTGTTACGTCTGACCCAGGATCTGTGTAACACACAAACTACCCAAACACTGGGTTGTCACGTCTGACCCAGGATCTGTGTAACACAAAAACTACCCAAACACTGGATTGTTACGTCTGACTCAGGATCTGTGTAACACACAAACTACCCAAACACTGGATTGTTACGACTGACCCAGGATCTGTGTAACACACAAACTACCCAAACACTGGGTTGTTACGTCTGACCCAGGATCTGTGTAACACACAAACTACCCAAACACTGGGTTGTTACATCTGACCCAGGATCTGTGTAACACAAAAACTACCCAAACACTGGGTTGTTACATCTGACCCAGGATCTGTGTATTACACAAACTACCCAAACACTGGGTTGTCACGTCTGACCCAGGATCTGTGTAACACACAAACTACCCAAACACTGGGTTGTTACGTCTGACCCAGGATCTGTGTAACACACAAACTACCCAAACACTGGGTTGTTACGTCTGACCCAGGATCTGAGTAACACACAAACTACCCAAACACTGGGTTGTTACATCTGACCCAGGATCTGTGTATTACACAAACTACCCAAACACTGGGTTGTCACGTCTGACCCAGGATCTGTGTAACACAAAAACTACCCAAACACTGGGTTGTTACATCTGACCCAGGATCTGTGTAACACACAAACTACCCAAACACTGGGTTGTTACATCTGACCCAGGATCTGTGTAACACAAAAACTACCCAAACACTGGGTTGTTACGTCTGACCCAGGATCTGTGTAACACAAAAACTACCCAAACACTGGGTTGTTACGTCTGACCCAGGATCTGTGTAACACAAAAACTACCCAAACACTGGGTTGTTACATCTGACCCAGGATCTGTGTATTACACAAACTACCCAAACACTGGGTTGTCACGTCTGACCCAGGATCTGTGTAACACAAAAACTACCCAAACACTGGGTTGTTACATCTGACCCAGGATCTGTGTAACACACAAACTACCCAAACACTGGGTTGTTACATCTGACCCAGGATCTGTGTAACACAAAAACTACCCAAACACTGGGTTGTCACGTCTGACCCAGGATCTGTGTAACACACAAACTACCCAAACACTGGGTTGTTACGTCTGACCCAGGATCTGAGTAACACACAAACTACCCAAACACTGGGTTGTTACGTCTGACCCAGGATCTGTGTAACACAAAAACTACCCAAACACTGGGTTGTTACATCTGACCCAGGTTCTGTGTATTACACAAACTACCCAAACACTGGGTTGTCACGTCTGACCCAGGATCTGTGTAACACACAAACTACCCAAACACTGGGTTGTTACGTCTGACCCAGGATCTGTGTAACACACAAACTACCCAAACACTGGGTTGTCACGTCTGACCCAGGATCTGAGTAACACACAAACTACCCAAACACTGGGTTGTTACGTCTGACCCAGGATCTGTGTAACACACAAACTACCCAAACACTGGGTTGTTACACAGGAGCTGGTTTGCACAAAAACTGACCCAAAAGGCTTTACCCAGGATTTGGGCAGAAAAAATCACCCAAGATGTTTTAGAGTGTGATCTTGGTGAACAGCTTTGGAGAATTGGATGTTTCTACCCAAGGTTTTTCAAAGATGGCCGCCGACTGAAATGACTTACCAGGCAGTTTGATCTCTAAACCCCAGTCTGACATAATGATTGACACACTGAGAGCCTTTCTGATTGGCCAAAAAGGCGCAGGCACATATTTGGTTTCATAAAATGTGAAGGGCCCTCACAAAGAAATGTAATGTAAAGAGGAGCTACATGATGATTTGAGACACTTTTATTAGACAGGTTCCCTAATCAGCCACGCATAGTGCTAGATAGTTTGTGAGTGGCTCCAGCCTGAAATGTTCTGAAATGCTCCTCTGATTTGTATTACGTATTAAATGGAGCGTGTGTGTGTGTGTGTGTGTGGATTGAGAGCGTATGTGGAGGTGTTGTAAGTAGGTCAGGGACACTGTGCATTTCGACTGCTCTCCAAACAAGTGCTTACTGTATGAACTACTCATATTCACACATGGGGGAGGCTAATTTGTTCATTATTATACCATCAGATTATTACAAACAATAAATGTATCAAGTAGAACAATAGCAAAATAAAAACCCATTAGTATAACTACTGCAAGTCGTGCCAGTATTTCTGCCTGTGGAAAGCAGTTCCCGATCCTCGTGTATCCCACACACACTCCAGCAGATCCTCGCGCACTATAAAGACACAGGATGGATGTTAATCAGGCAAAGAAGTGCACACAAATATGGTTTTGAGCAGCGCAACCCACATCTTCAACTCACTCGCATGACACGTCTCCAGTATATTTAGACAGAGCACGGACGCTTTTTAATTGCCGTTGGTTCCAGAATTCAAATTTTCCAATTCATTTTTCCAATAGGGGTTTTAAAAGTCTTTATTAAAGCATCATAATCAGTATTGGGTAAGTAGCTACTAATTACATCTTCAACAGTGTGAAATAACTCTTTCTAAAATGTATTGCATTAGTTATTACTAATGACTTTCTAAATCCCATATACACCTCGACCAGTTGAACAACACAAGGGTAGACATGAATCTGCTCTTTTAATTCTGCCAAATAAATCATATAAAACTGTATAAATTATTCTTGAACTGACTAAAGTGTTTAAAGGGAGAAGGCTTTATATAGAATTGTTCTAGTCTATACAGTATCTATAACTACACAGATCATTTATTATAGGATGTTTTGAAAGCCCGTATTTGTGTGTCAGCAAAAACATGTTTTCGTGTGTGTTTCTTTAAATGCAAATGAGCTGCTGCTTCCCGCCCCCTTTTTAGAATAGGGCGGAGCCTTTACAGCTTGCACTAATTTGGATAATCAACTGTTTTCCCAACAAATCATACAGATTAATACAAAATTCATACTTCAGTACTTATGAATTCTCCTGAGATTGGGTTGGGGGGAATGCAGTGCAACAGTCAGTTTTCAGAAATAAAATCTCCATTGATTTTCTCCATAGGGAAATTGTTTTTTTATCACTAAGTATACCATTAAAGACAGACATACTGCGAGCTCAGAGGTTGTTAATCACTGGTTTATGCTTTTCCTGAAGCCATCAGATCGGATAATCTCAATTTATGTGTTTAACCGATGGATTTTGTAGTGGAAAAACACTGGACACTGTACAATGTGAATAAAAACAGAATGCAATGATGTGGAAGTTTAAAATTTTATTTTGAGTACAGCATAGATGACACATCAAATGGTTAAACTGAGAAAATGTATAATTTTAAGGGGAAAATATGTCAAGGAATCAACACATCTCAAAAAAGTTGGGCCAAGGCCATGTTTCCCCCTGTGTGTCATCCCCTCTTCTTTTTATATCAGTCTGCAAACGTCTGGGGACTGAGGAGACGAGCTGCTCAAGTTTAGGAATAGGAATGTTGTCCCATTCTTGTCTAACACAGGCTTCTAGCTGCTCAACTGTCTTAGGTCTTCTTTGTCGCATCTTCCTCTTTATGATGCGCCAAATGTTTTCTAATGGTGAAAGATCTGGACTGCAGGCTGGCCATTTCAGCGCCGGATCCTTCTTCTACACAGCCATGATGTTGTAATTGATGCAGTGTGTGGTCTGGCATTGTCATGTTGGAGAATGTCTTCCCTGAAAGAGACGCCGTCTGGATGGAGCATATGTTGCTCTAGAACTTGGATAGACCTTTCAGCATTGATGGAGCCTTTCCAGATGTGTAAGCTGCCCATGCCACACACTCATGAACCCCAGACCATCAGCGCTCAGCTTCTGAACTGAGCGTTGAGAACAACTTGGGTTGTCCTTGTCCTCTTCAGTCCGGATGACATGGCGTCCCAGTTTTCTAAAAAGAACTTCAAATTTTGATTTGTCTGACCACAGAACAGTTTTCCACTTTGCCACAGTCCATTTTAAACGAGCCTTGGCCCAGAGCAAACGCCTGCGCTTCTGGATCATGTTTAGATATGGCTTCTTTTTTGACCTATAGGGCTCTATTTTAACGATCTGAAACGCAAGTGTCAAAGCACGAAGCGCAAGTAACTTTGTGGGCGGGTCTCGGCGCTGTTGCTATTTTCCCGGCGGGATAAATGGCTCTTGCGCCCGGCGCAAATCTAAAATGGGTTGGTCTGAAGTAGCTTCATTATTCATAGGTGTGGTTTGGGCGTAACGTGAATAAACCAATCAGAGCGTCATCCAACATTCCCTTTAAAAGCAGGAGCGCAAGTTCCATTATGGATCGCTATTATTATGGCGGATTTACCAGGCGCACGCCAGGAGCGGTTCACAGCCGAGGAGACTGATGTTCTTGTAGAGCAGTGAAAGACAGAGAAGTTGTGTTGTGTGGGGATGGAGAAACACACACGAAATAGCGTCGGTTAAACAGTTTTTTCAGTTTTTCATTCGATTTTTTTTTCCTGGTTCTTGACGGACAAACCAATTTGTCAGATGTCCTTATATTCATATATGTCTGGCCACTATTGGGCAAACAGGTCTGATCCTTAATTACTACAATTAGCCTGAATAATTTGTAAGCTAGATTTATGCCTATTTTTTCACATCTTCGTGGCACACCACAATGTGTTAATATTTTTTTTTTTTAGTGTAACAATTTATGATTTGCAAAAATAACTGTTGCATCTGTGTAGATTACGTGAGCAAAGGGTATGCGCGTTGTGCACGCTATACATTATGGTCAAGCATGCGCCCTTAAAATAGCAGAATGAGCAACGCGCCGCTGACTTTAGACCAGGTTTTTTCTGGTCAGTGGCGCAACTGTTTAATGGAACAGCAAAATAGCTCCAGGGATTGTTTGCGCCGGAACACGCCTCCTTTTTTGCGCTGAACCGCCCAGGGAGCGCAAGTTCATTAACTAGTTTAGCGACGTGCTTCTGTGGAGGGAAAATCGCGCTTTGCGTGGGGGCAAAATAGGAATGACACATGCGGCGGTGTACAAAGTCAATTGCGCTGGGTGCAAGATAGGGCCCATAGAGTTTAAGGTGGCACAGTGTTTTCTGAAAGTACACCTGATGTAATATATATCATCCACCCATAATATCATCCAGATTCTCTGAATCTTTGGATGATATTATGCGCTGTAGATGATGATAACTTCAAACTCTGTGCAGTGTTTCTCAGAGAAACTCCTTTCTGATATCGCTCCTCTATTGTCCGCCGCAGCATTGGGGGAATTGGTGATCCTCTGCCCGTCTTGACTTCTGAGAGACACTGCCACTCTGAGAGGCTCTTTTATACCCAATCATGTTGACAATTGACCTAATAATTTGCAAAATGGTCTTCCAGCTGTTCCTCATGTACATTTAACTTTTCCGGCCTCTTATTGCTCCCTGTCCCAACTTTTTTGGAATGTGTAGCTCTCATGAAATCGAAAATGTGCCAAGATTTGGCATTACAAAATGTCTCACTTTCAACATTTGATACGTTATCTATATTATATTACGATAAGTTATAAGTTTATGAGATTTGTAAATTATTGCATTCTTTTTTTATTCACAATCGTCCAACTTTTTTGGAATCGGGTTTGTACAGAACCCATGATGCTCTACAGAAAATTAAACCAATCAGAGACAAGCAAAGAAGAGCTCTTTAGCTCTGTAATTGAGTCGTTCTACAACCTAAAAATACTTAAATATTGGTCTATTTCAATTCCCTGAAAATATGCAACTCATAAGAACAATTGATGGAACATCTTTACCTATTGCTTGTCTTCAGAAGAGCTGTTTTGATGCTGTTTGTTCATTGTAGTTGCATGAAAAGAAGCAACCAGAGGAAGTTTCACACTTTCTTTTTTTGTGTTTCAAGGAAGAAAATAAATACGTTTCCAATTAAACATTTTTATGTTTTTATGAATTATTCCTTTATGACTTTATTACCAAAGTATGAACATCACTAATTAGTACACAGTTAACAACCAGCAAAATAACACTATTATTTATAATATGTCAGAATTATAATTATAATTATTTTTTAAGTTGAGATGCTAAGACAATGGATCCCTAATTAGATGATCTAATTAGAAGGACACACTGATGGAAAAAAAATAAAACTCATGCTAATTAAACATGAACACACACCCGCACTGACACTCACGGCAGGTTGCTTACACAGCCACTTGTGAATGTGTCGTATAATGTGAGGAAGGTGCGATGGCCTTCACTCATTATCCACCCACGCAAGCGCTCATGTATGAGAGAGCCGAGCTGAGCCGAACCACCCAGATGTTCTGCTGGAGCTTAGATCCGAGTGTGTGTGTGTGTGTGTGTGTGTGTGGCTCTTTGACATGCAGTGTAGCACCTTCGCTCAGTCTATCTCTCTTTAATCACACGCTCCATTGTCATTTGGGCCGCAGTGCTGCGCTTCTGTACCCGGCCAGCCAGCGTGAATGACGAATGCTTTAAAAGCCGCATGCCACGACTCTGTAAAGATGGAGATCTGCACTTGCACTGGCTGCTCAGTTTAAGGGTACTTGAAAACACTTTTATACATAATAGTAGATATGAATATAGCAGGACTTTAGAGGTTTTTCTATCAGCCATGGCAATGATGCAAATGTAAAAGGGATAGTGATGCGACAAAAGCTCCGACATTAGGGGCTCTATCACACACCCGCCAACATGACATCATGACTTTGCGTAAACATACACACGCCACTTTCTAAAGCCAAGTGGCATGTTATCTGTACGCATTTTGAGCTATCCACGTGTATGTCTACGCTGTGTGATTCCGCCAACCTGACCTCACAGAATGAATATTTATAGCCTAATTTTAAATTTTGGAGCAACTAACTCCACTCCTACCCTAAACCTACACACTCTCAACAATATAAAACACATACCAGGCAAATAAATGTACAGTCACAAGTATTTATTGCAAAAACTGACCAAAAAACAGTATAAAAGTATTAGCTCATGTTGCATTCCAGGTCTTCTGAAGTCATGCGATATCTTCATGTGAAGAAGAGAGTCGTAGAAATGATGATCGCGCCCCTTCTTTGTGATCAGAACACACAGGCACCCGTTAATATTTCTGATTCAAATAATGCCATAGACCGTAAAAAAATAGAATGATACATCAACGTCAAGTTTAGAATGACGCGATCGGTCACGAGACACACGAGAGCCAATGGCATTTCACAATCAAAGCTGACATAATGACGCAAGTGGTCACGCGACACTCAAGAGCCAATGCTGTTAACCCTGACCTGCCGTTTCTTCCGGCGGCAATAATTTGAAATGTATTATTAATCTTTGGCAGAGGGACTCGATGTTCTAAACACTTTTGGGGATTTTCTTCAAATAAAATTCAATCGTTTGGCCTCGGAACACTTGGAGTATTTGTACTTTCTGAATAAATTGTGCCTGCAGTCGTATCTGCCTCTTATCCTGTTTTTTATAATACACAATTGGGTAGGTTTAGGGAAGAGTTTGAGTTACGCGTTTAAAATGTGTCTGAATATGTGTGTGTCCACAAGGTAAAGTTAGATGGATTTATAAACATACTAAATTCAGTTTAAAAAAAAATGTAAAAATGCAGAATGTTTCTGCGATGGGTCGGTTTAGGGGCAGTGTAAGGGGATAGAATGAAACAGCGTTGATAAACATGCTAAAAAGTGATTATGCGTCTTGATAGCACGCCAAAATGGCATACGAATTGGCGTGTCATACATACGCCATTTCATGAGATCAGTCTGCACCCGCCGCAAGGGGACGGCAGGCGCAACGCAAGTGTGTGTTCTGCTCGTGTCAGCTCGACGCAGTTCTCATGTTCACGTCCAGCTCCTCTGTGTTTAAATATCAAATGCACTGGCACATCTGTTCACCCATCAGAGAGAGAGAGTGTGTGTGTGTGTGTGTGTGTGGGTGTGTGTGTCTGTTCACCCATGGGAGGAACTAAAATCCACTGACCATTGACCAACACACACCTGCTCAATAGTCAATAGTGGATGGATGGATGGATGATAGATGGGTGGGCGGATATATGGATGGGTGGATGATAGATGGGTGGGTGGATGATAGATGGGTGGATGGATGGATGATAGATGGGTGGATGTATGGATGGGTGGATGATAGATGGATGGGTGGATGATAGATGGGTGGGTGGATGATACATGGGTGGGTGGATGATAGATGGATGGGTGGATGATAGATGGGTGGGTGGATGATGGGTGGGTGGATGTATGGATGTATGGATGGATGTATGATAGATGGGTGGGTGGGTGGATGATAAATGGGTGGGTGGATGATAGATGGGTGGGTGGATGATGGGTGGGTGGGTGTATGGATGTATGGATGGATGTATGATAGATGGGTGGGTGGATGATAAATGGGTGGGTGGATGATAGATGGGTGGATGTATGGATGGGTGGATGATAGATGGGTGGGTGGATGATAGATGGGTTGGTGGATGATAGATGGGTGGATGTATGGATGGGTGGATGATAGATGGGTGGGTGGATGATCGATGGGTTGGTGGATGATAGATGGGTGGGTGGATGTATGGAAGGGTGGGTGGATGATAGATGGGTGGGTGGATGATAGATGGGTGGGTGGATGATGGGTGGGTGGATGTATGGATGTATGGATGGATGTATGATAGATGGGTGGGTGGGTGGATGATAAATGGGTGGGTGGATGATAGATGGGTGGGTGGATGATGGGTGGGTGGGTGTATGGATGTATGGATGGATGTATGATAGATGGGTGGGTGGATGATAAATGGGTGGGTGGATGATAGATGGGTGGATGTATGGATGGGTGGATGATAGATGGGTGGGTGGATGATAGATGGGTTGGTGGATGATAGATGGGTGGATGCATGGATGGGTGGATGATAGATGGGTGGGTGGATGATCGATGGGTTGGTGGATGATAGATGGGTGGGTGGATGTATGGAAGGGTGGGTGGATGATAGATGGGTGGGTGGATGTATGGAAGGGTGGGTGGATGATAAATGGGTGGGTGGATGATAGATGGGTGGGTGGATGATGGGTGGGTGGATGTATGGATGTATGGATGGATGTATGATAGATGGGTGAGTGGATGATAGATGGGTGGGTGGATGATAGATGGGTGGGTGGATGTATGGATGGGTGGATGATTGATGAGTAGGAGGATGATAGATGGATGGGCGGATGATAGATGGGTGGGTGGATGATAGATGGGTGGGTGGATGATAGATGGATGGGTGGATGTATGGAATTGATGGATGGATGGGTGGGTGGATGATTGATGAGTGGGAGGATGATAGATGGATGGGCGGATGATAGATGGGTGGGTGGATGATAGATGGGTGGGTGGGTGGATGATAGATGGATGGGTGGATGTATGGAATTGATGGATGGATGGGTGGGTGGGTGGATGATAGATGGGTGGGTGGATGTATGGAATTGATGGATGGGTGGGTGGATAAGTGGATAGATGGGTGGATTTATGGGTAAATTAATGGATGGGTGAGTGGATTGATGGATATTTGGGTGGACGGGTGAATAAATGGCATAATTACTAAGACATTTACCGCTACCTATTGGCAATTTTAGTTTCTGATTTAGAGAATAATTTCATTAAAAAAAAGAATTACATATTTACATATTAATAAAAACAAAAGCTATAGTTACCCCCAAATATTTCTTTTTGTATGGTCTATTTGAGGCTTTCCACAATAATGGCTTGAAATGATCTCTCGAGGGTAATTTCTCAGCCAAATTTGATGTGTGATCAATTAGATTAACAAAATGTAATCGCATCACAATCCAAATTCTTACTAGCAACAAAGTAACTATTGATATAAAAAATGATGTAAGAATTGCATTACTGATTTGTGAAATTGGAATTTACGCTAGTAAGAAATCAATTCTTGAACATCAGAATCTGAATGACAGCATTTGGTGAGCTTTAACTAGTGAAAAGACAATTACAGAGATCAGGAATTAGTTTTTACTTGTAAAAATCCAATTTCTGATATCAAGAATTAGCATTTTAACAAGTAAAAATGTAATTGCATAAATAATTCATATCCTGTAAATGAATAAAAGTAAAAAAGGCTTGCCATATTCTTCAAATCATGTGTTGATGCTGTTGAGAAGTGATCCGACTTTCACCAGCCGGACCACAAAACAGCTTAAAAATCCCAAAGATGCACCAAAATAATCTGCATTCTAATTAAAGATTCAATGTTATCTATTTACCTGCATGTCATGTGACCGTTCACTGACATCAGAGAACCGTGAATACATGTCAATGGGCCTTAACTTATTGAAATATTAACTTAATATCAAGTTTGTGAAGTAGATCTAGTGGCATTTTTTTTCCTTCAAATTATTTACTTATTATTATTATTATTTTTTTACAAATGTTTCACATATAATTATTTGAACATTCCCATAAGATCGTGAAACCATAATAGTAATAAAAAAACATAACATAATAATCATAACAAAAAACAAAAACAAAAAAAGAAGGGTACACATGTGTACTCAAGTTAAAGATGAGGAGTTTAATCGTTTGTAAATGTCCATCTTGTTGCTTTGCGGTTTGGGAGTTTCAAAATAAATCTTCATGTCAGCCTTAAAATGGGAGATTCTTTCAGACCATTCACATGTGTGTATATAGAACTTACCAAGTAATATTATAAGATTTAATATAAAAGCATAGATCTAGTGGCATCATGTGAACTGAGGTGAACAGCTGTTACATCATCACTGGAACACTGGACTGACCAATCAGAGCACAGGAACACCGGACTGACCAATCAGAGCACAGGAGCACCACTTTAAACGGCTCCTTATAAGACAGTCTCAGTTTACTCAGTCAAGCAAATGCCCTTGACAGGAATTTCCCTCAAAGATGATCTGTTCTCGCTCAAAGAGGCAGTGTCATATTGCTAAATGCCCTGATAGAGACCGACTTCAGGCCAGGGAGCATATATACAGCAGACTGACAGCGGTGTACTGTAGTATCAGCAGAGATGTACAGTAAATACATTCAAACAAACATGCGATGATCAGATTCATGTTGTGAGTCCCGGTCGAGCATCATTCTCTGCGCCGGGCTGGATGGTTGCTTAGCAACTGGATTTTGTTTTTTTCATGCTCTGAACCTTTTCACCAGTGGAACGTGTCAAAGCCATGAATATGAGCTGGTGAAAATCCCAGTGAGGACATCAGCTGTTAAATGCTACATCAGTGTATCTTATTGTCTTAAAGAGGACCTATTATGCAGTCTTGTTGTGTTTCTGGCTCTACTAGAGCAGGTTTTCCTGCTTGAATGTTGATTATTTTCCTCATATGCTCTATTGTTGCGGCTCCTCTCTTCCCAGTCTGTCAGTAACGCTCTGTTTAGTTCCTGTCTCTATTTGTCTTCTGTTTATTTGATTTGCTGATGATAACACATAGTTAGTGAAATGGTTTCTGGTTATTATCAACTCTGTGACTGATATAAAGTTCATTATTTTTTTAGTCATTTCAGAGGAGTTTCCTGAAATTAGTTACCTGCTTAAAGGGGACATATCATAAAAACAGGACTTTCCCCATGTTTAAGTGCTATAACCGGTCCCCGGTGCATCAACGCTGTAAACAATTATTTCGAAAATAAGTAACCTGGTTGCCTTAAATTTTGAGTTCATTGAAATTAAAATTTTGAGTTAATATAATAATTTTTTTTTGAGATTCGACAACCTTTATTAAAATATTTTTAAAAGATTTTGTAAGCATATTGGGTACACTCTAAAAAATAGAGTGGGGTTGTTTTAACCCTGCAGTTGGGTTAAATATTTGCTTAAGACAACCCAATCAGTGGGTTAAAACAACCCAATTGCTGGGTTAGTCCATATTTGACCCAACATTGGGTTGTTTTTTTACCCAGAATTTTTTAGAGTGTAATTGTGTGTTTTATTTCTGATGACGCAGTGAAACATGCCCAATTGTGCTATTTTCATGATTTATCATTTTTTTATGTGGTTCAGATACAATAATATTTTGAGTTTCTTTTTATTAAACCAATTTCCTACTCAATTTTTTTTATTTCAATAAACTCAAAATTTTAAGGCAACCAGATTACTTACTTTTTTAAGTTAAACCAACAAAAACCAACAAAAACGTTTTACAGTGTGGCAACCCAGAAGGCATGAAAAAAGACAACCCAGTATCTGTGTTTGGTAACACTTTATTTTGATAGTCCACTTTAGACATTCTACTAACTATAAGGAACTTTACAACTACATGTCAACTAACTGTCATTAGAGTATTAGTAGACTGTCTGATTAATATTTACTAAAACTTTATTACAGACACTCTACTGAGTATAAGCAAACTGGCAACTACAATTCAACTTGTTCTTCTAACCCGAACACTAACACCTAACCATAACCTACCAGTCTACAGACAGTCTACTAATTCTCTAATGAGAGTTAGCTGACTTGCAGTTGCAAAGTTACTTATAGTTAGCAGAATGTCTAAAGTGGACTAAAAATAAAAGGTAACCCTGTGTTTTGGTAAGCCTTTTTCTGCAAGCATGTGAAAAAATGAGCCGCTCTGATTTCTCTCCCCTTCTGACGTAGGAAGGAGATCTTATTATAATATTACCGGCCCTAAAGGCTCTTTCACACCGGATCCGTAACGGAAAAGCGAAGCAAAAAAGCCATACTGACGGAAACGCATTCACTTTCCATAGTCGCAGACACAAGGTTTAGACAAAAATCAAAAGGTTATGTTCTCGTTGTCTGTAGCCTACGGTGGGCAAACGCAGCTGCCGCTGTAATCTCGTGAGAAATGCGATATCTGGCAACGGTTAATGTTGATTGAATAGCTCGTGATATCAACTGGACATAGCGTCACCCTTATTTCCTTGCATGTGATTGGTTAAAGCGTTTTCTGTCGCTGCTGGAGTAAAAAAAAAACGGCATTGAAGCGGAAAAAATAAGCGTCGTTTTTTTACTGCAGCAAATTTGCGTTTGATATGTAATGAGCCTTCATTACACAAACAGCTGAATGAAAAATAAAACCATTGCATGTTAAAATCGCATCCAGTGTGAAAGGACCTTTAATCTGCACGTGTTCGCTCAGGGCGCTGACGGACTGTCCCGTATGAGCATAGCCTCAGTTTTACACGGTCTGCCATTTTCTCCACTCGAGCAGCCACAACAATGTCTTGTAAGCAGTGCAGGAGCATCTGAACGAGGCAGGTTTTGCTAAAACGTTGAAGTTTAAGGATGGATCAGTACGAGCTACTCAGGATCCAGCTTACAGTCTCGAAAGGGAGAGCCGCACATTATTACAGTCCATCACTCGTTTTACAGATATAAAGTTTACCAGTTTATTAATCGCCTCTGAAAAGGCAGACGCTCTGTGTATGTGTGTTTTCTGTTAGTTGTAAGAAGTGTTTTGTGTAATTCTCTGTGTATGCTGATGATAATGCAAGGGAGAGAGAGTTTATGAAGACTTTAATGCACTTCTGGTGCTGTGTTTTATTCAGCTCTTAGTGATTTTCTGGACACTTCCTGTTTTGTGTGATGAACAATAAACTTCATAAAATCATCAGTAAATTTTTGGTCATCATTCGGACAGGGTACGCTACAACAGGCCTCTACTAATACTGGATAAAAGCAAAAAGACAACATAAGTTAAAGCCATAATTAAACTAAACTACACCTGCTTTGTCTCCGTGCAGCAGATTTTCTCCGGCTCTGTGGGCATTATTGTCCCGACTCCGGTTTGAACTGAACTCCACTAGTTTCTGACATGTTCTGTAGTTGTTGTTGCACAAGCTCTTGAAGCTCCGCCCCCTTCCTGAAAAAACAGGCGGGGACCAGCAGCTCATTTGCATTTAAAGGGACACCCTCAAAAAGTTTACATTTTAACACAAAACAAGATCTGTGGGGTATTTTGAGCTGAAACCTCACGGAAACATTATGTGGACATTAGAGACTTATTTTACATCTTGTAAAAAGGGGGATAATGTGACCCCTTTAAAACTCCTCTCATACTGTCACTCGTCAGACTGATCAACTACACTGTAAAAAATTATATGTTCAATAAGTTATGACAACATATGTTTATACATTGTTTTAACTCATCAAAATAAGTTAAGAAATGCTAAACTTTTTTTTATTTACAAGATGTAACTCATTTTTTAAAGTCAGTTTAACATTATTTAAGTTGACATAACTTAAACCTCCAAGTCGATTGTACTGCAAAAGTTAGAAATTTTGCCTTTTTTTACAGTGTAGTTCCTTTAGTTTCTTACCTGCTATTCAACTGAGTGTCATCTTTTGCCTCCTGCCTCTTACATGCACACGATACACTGATAACTCACAAAAATCAGCTTAAGCCTAGTTCACACTGGCCGATTTTTGCCCCGATTTTGAGTCGCCGACAGGTTTTGTGAAATCGCCGACAAATGCCCGAGATCACAGGCAAATCGGTGCTCGTGCACGTGAGTGACAATCACGCAGTGTGAATAATCAAAATCGCAGACGAGTCGCCGGTGAGATATTTGGCGTGCTAAATATCTGGAGCTGTCTGCGATTTAAACTCCTGCTGTGTGAACTGAGTTCTGACTGAAAATTACACCGACAGCCAATGAGAGAGTGAGATACAGGGCAGCAGGAGGTTCAGGGAGGAGTTATAGAGCATAATTTCAGTATTTTAATAGATATATTTACAATTTTATCAAACAGAAACAAAGGCCAAACATTTGCACATCCAGCCACAGCAGCAGCACATTACAAAATTATTTATTTACCTCAAACTGTCTTTGCAGAACAAAATCCTGGCTCCCTCTGTCTCCCCACAAATCAGCGCACATACAATTTGAAGCAAACTTTGTGCAGTTTATCATTTTTAATAACAATTCCAAGTCTCGCGTGAGAACTCCGGTCTGACGCACGTGTGATCTCGCGTTGTTTACTTGTCACATCGCACGTGTGTTTGGGAGACGTAGTTTGCGCACCGGAGAGAGAGAGAGTTGTCGGCGATTCTTCCTCTTGTTCAGTCATGCAGTGTGAACTCCTCTGTCATCAAACCATCGGTCAGTGTGAACACAGCAGTGACTGAATGATACCCCAGATAGACACGCAGTGTGAAAAGAGCAGTGACCCGACGAGTTTGAAAATCGTGCAGTCTGAGCTAGGCTTTACTGAATGAATCCGTTGTCCCAGAAAACCGATAACCCTGCAATGCAAGGAAACTTCTGGATTTTTAATGCTTTACATCATGACTGACATAAATGCAACTTTTGCATTCAGAAAGAGCGCGGAACTTACGGACTCATACTTTCTCCTCTCATGCTGTTACAGATGCAGATTTTGACTGAACCGCTTCCACTTCTTTATCATTTCTTAGGTCCAGAATGCATCTGAGTTTTAGGGGCCTACTTTATTTATTATTATTCTGGATTCCGTTTTTTTTTACTTTTTTGGGACTTCATTTAGTTACAATTCATTTTAGTAATCAAAAAGCATGTCTAATGAATTGAAATCAATAAACATACAATGTAACAAAAACTTATTAAAATAAAATATTGGTTTAATAATCACAGACGCTATCGTGATTTGATTTAAATTGACTGACCTGCTTTGTCAGTCATCCAAAAAATTGACAAAATCTGAAAATCCGCATTAAATTGAGTTTATGACCGTACGTGTCTTCCCCATTGTGGAAATCATAGGGCCCTAGAGTTTGTGAGTCTCGTTTCAATCCGCAGTAAAGACACTTTCCTGTCACTTTTCACACACGTGCGCTTTAATACTCCACAGAACGCAGGTTAACGTCTTCACATGCCGGGAGAAATCTAGCTGTCGATCGGCTTATATTGAAGCCGTTTATGACTTTAAAGCGATAAAGGAAAACATGTTAAACCATTTATATGAACACATGCATCCTCAGCTTATTTAGCACAATCAGGTGAAGAACGGGAATGTAAACACACTCATTGATTCAAGCAATGATGTGACTTTTTAAAAACTTCAGGATTGTGATGACCCTCCGACCTTTACCTTTGCAACCTTTACTGTGACATGAATATATGGACGATTCTATAACTACAGGTCAAGGTCTGTGAATAAATGCACTGGTTTGAGTGGAAGCCCTAACAACCACCCATAATACCCTAGCAACCACCCAAAATAGGAATCGCTAAGCATAATTTTTTTTAAATGTGTTTGTAGTGGCAGCTGTGTGAGATTAGAGAGACTATAATAACAGAATAAAACAGAAAATAATTTTAAGGGAAATTTGGTATAATTAGATCCTAATGTACAATGCTAATATGAAGGTTTTTTTTATTAAGCATTGCATTGAGTTTTAAGGTGGAAGCAGTTGTGCATATCATTTTTTCCCCCAGGAATTAATCATTTTTCTTTGGATTTATTTCTTAGAGTGTAGGAAACATTGAATCCGGCTGTCATTAGTAATGTCTCATTGCACTGGATCAATGCAGTCCCTAAATGTGTCTTTATCAGCAGAAAGGATCAGTCGTTTTCGGCTGTGCCCTCTGTGTGGAGCACATGTTCCCGACTGTCAGTCCCAGGAAAAACAGCTGTTGCTCCCAGAATTCCTGGAGTGTGTGTGGTAAAATTACAAACCAAACACAGTCCCTCGACAGAGACGCTTTGCAGTGCTTCATTTCATGTAGAAAAACACATTTCTGATTGTGTACACAAAAATGTTTTTTTAGTAAATTTTACAATTAATTGCAAACACATTTTGACGTACATTGCCACAAAAAAGTATATATATAGCATTTTCTTATGGTTCCAGTTTACAACAGTTGCCTGGTATTCCTGATCTTGCCGTATTGACAGACTGAGCTTTGTTTAGTAAGCACCTGCTAATAAATGAAACTTTTCCAAATAACCCACAGCTCTGCGTCAGTGCAGATACGCTCAGATGTCACGGCTGACAGACTCTCTGTGTTTGATTTTCCTGACATACGGCCGTCAGTAAACACTTCCTGTCTGACATGCCAAGAGCTGGGATCCAGTGAACACTCTAAAAAATGCTGGGTTAAAAACAACCCAAGTTGGGTTGAAAATGGACAAACCCAGAAATTGGGTTGTTTGAATGGCTCCATTCATTGGGTTCAAACAACCTAATTTCTGGGTTTGTCCATTTTCAACCCAACTTGGGTTGTTTTTAACCCAGCATTTTTCTCAGGCCAGCCGTGTCTCTCTCAATCGGGGCATGCGGTGGTATTAAGCGCATTGTTTTTAGCATATTGCTTACCATCTCGATCTAAATCCACCCAAAGTCTGCCTCGCGCCGGACACCTCTATGTTCCTCCGTGTAAAGCGCCTGTCAGCGGGTAGGCGTGCGAACGTGTTATAGTTTCAGTGTGTGATTAAGTGCAGTTCCTGTGTGTTTGCGCGAGCGGGAGGCTGTTCTGGTCATTCGGCAGATACTGAATGTGACACAATTAGCGTCACAAATGCAGTAGAATGTAATGCCTGTACTTTGGCTGCCAAGATGTGCCCAGCCGTCTGCATTTTGATCATTACAAATAATAGGCTCTCCTCAGGGTGAAATTAGCCCACTGACAGGTTTGCAGAGAGGATCTTGGGAAATGAGGCGTACTAAAAGACTAATAGGTAGACGTCCATGAAGCTAAAACTCAATGTTCTTTGTCTCTTAAGCTGTAGTTTTGCTATCAAGAGCATTTGAGCCGTGCTTTGTTACAGGTTTGGGGTAATATCTTTTGTATTTAAAGGAGCGTTCAGAACTTCACTCATTGGGTGTGGAGAAGGACTTTGGGAATCTGGTCATGATCAAATAACCAGTGAGGACAGTCTAGGCTTAAAGAGGTGATGAATTGAGAAATCAACTTTCCCTTGAGCATTTGATTCCCTTGAGCATTATAAAAGGTCATGGTAATATGAGATTATCCTGTACGTTTCAGAGCTGAAAACGTCCTTGTTAATCAATGAAAAGCTTTTATAGACACCAGGCCCAGAAAACGATAGTGTTGGCATCTTGACGTCATCGACTGACGAAACACGCCTCTACAGAATAATAAGCATGTGTAATTCAGTAGCCCCGCCTACCAACTCGTCTAATTCCATAGCCCCGCCTACCGACTCGTCTAATTCAGTAGCCCCACCTACCGACTCATCTAATTCAGTAGCCCCGCCTACCGACTCGTCTAATTCAGTAGCCCCGCCCACCGACTCGTCTAATTCAGTAGCCCAGCCTACCGACTCGTCTAATTCAGTAGCCCCGCTCACCGACTCGTCTAATTCAGTAGCCCCGCCCACCGACTCGTCTAATTCAGTAGCCCCGCCCACCGACTCATCTAATTCAGTAGCCCCGCCCACTGACTCATCTAATTCCGTAGCCCCACCCACCAACTCATCTAATTCAGTAGCCTCGCCTACCGACTCGTCTAATTCAGTAGCCTAGCCCACCGACTCATCTAATTCAGTAGCCTCGCCTACCGACTCATCTAATTCAGTAGCCCCGCCCACCGACTTGTCTAAGTCAGTAGCCCCACCCACCGACTCGTCTAATTCCGTAGCCCCGCCTACCGACCCATCTAATTCAGTAGCCCCACCCACCGACTCGTCTAATTCAGTAGCCCCGCCCACCGACTCATTGGATCATGCTAGCCAGCAGCAATAAACATGCCGAAGAATATAGCAAGATATTGCACTATTCTTGGTTGTCAAAGAACACAGTCGCTGCATAAGCTTCCTTCAGATCATAATATTAGGAATGAGTGGTTGAACTTTATTTTTAATGAAGTTCCAGTTGACATGGGGAAGACATACGTGCTCCCTTCCTTTCATCGCAGGATCGTTTGTAAATCAATCTCACAATGCTATTCTTCTATATTGGATCCGACAGGAATGGTGCAACACACTTATGTGAGTAAAATGTAATAGTACTGCATTGTTATAGATCGTTTTGCTTATGTGTACGTGTCTAACAGAACATACCTTTAGCACGCTGGACTCAGACATGTATGGGCCAGGGCTCACAAAACTACCAAAACGTAAGCCAGTCGGCAGGCTGATGAATCTCGTAATATTCCTTGCTTGATCTGCGCTGTTCACTCTCTCTTGACGGGACATTTGAAGGACAAGCACACGCACATGTATTTGTGCACGTGGTTCACGCTTAAATCGAACGATCATACAGGCTATGTAATAGAAAATTAATAGTCCAATCTATCGCGGGTGGATGAGAAATAAATCATTGTGTTTGTTTGATAAAGACGTTTACGTGATCAAGAGAATCATTCCGGTGCCGCTTTCAAAACAATCTCTCGCTCATCTGAACTGAAGTGAACAGGGGCTAGATATGACAGGAGCTGAAGCTCATTAAATATGCATATCTTCTCCAATCCTAGCCATGGGCGTTTACTTCCAAGTCTCCAGTGACACGCCCATCAAAACCTAGTGTTCAGGAGAGAGCCTCTAAACCAGTGTAGAAAATAGCCTATTACTGATTAATTATGATATTTTTGAATGTAAAAACCACACGAACGTCATTAGTTGACCTCAGACAACAGTATATATAAAAAAGCCAGTTCCTTACTCCTTTAAATTGGGAAAACTTAAAGAGCGTTTCACAATACCAAGGATGCAAAGTACTTGATCGACTCAGGAGAACAAACTCCCAAGGACAGGAGGATGCTAGTGGAACAGCAGCCAAAACTACACAAGTACATCTAGTCATCTACACTAGACAGCCGAGCCAGTTGACGCTTGCTGGTTGGTGTGAGATGCATTCTGGGATACCCGTTTGTCTCAAGTCCACAGAAGTCACCTCTCGATGCATCCTCGATAGAAGGGGCGAGTCAAGACCACCTAATCTGAGACCAAGACCAAACCAGCACTCGTTAAGGATCCACATTACCGCCAGAGAAATTAGTTATTTTTAATCAATACATATAGTTATGACATGAAATCGTTAACAACAAAATTAATCTCTGCACTGTAGTGGTGGTACTGAAGATGCATCTGAATTGAAAATGCATGAATAATGTTGAGAGTAATGTTTTAAAAATAAATTATTGAATGTTGGTATAAAAGCAATATCATGTTTGCAGTCATGCTCAGCTTTCTTGCTCTTGTGATGTTGCTAATTGTATCACATTATAATATAAAACTCCAGATCTCTTACAAGTTCTTTTTTGCAACAATATCTTGAATTTTGTGAGCATTTGTATTAATTTGGTGACCTTTTGTACCTCGAGTGTCTCATGGCCGATTGTGTCGTTACATCAGCTTTGATTGTGAAATGTCATTGGCTCTCGAGTGTCTCGTGACCGATTGTGTCATTACGTCAGCTTTGATTGTGAAATGTCATTGGCTCTCGAGTGTCTCGTGACCGATTGTGTCGTTACGTCAGCAGTGATTGTGAAATGTCATTGGCTCTCGAGTGTCTCGTGACCGATTGTGTCATTACGTCAGCTTTGATTGTGAAATGTCATTGGCTCTCGAGTGTCTTGTGACCGATTGTGTCGTTACATCAGCTTTGATTGTGAAATGTCATCGGCTCTCGAGTGTCTCGTGACCGTTTGTATCATTACGTCAGCTTTGATTGTGAAATGTCATTGGCTCTCGAGTGTCTTGTGACCGATTGTGTCATTACGTCAGCTTTGATTGTGAAATGTCATTGGCTCTCGAGTGTCTTGTGACCGATTGTGTCATTACGTCAGCTTTGATTGTGAAATGTCATTGGCTCTCGTGTGTCTTGTGACCGATTGTGTCGTTAAGTCAGCTTTGATTGTGAAATGTCATTGGCTCTCGTGTGTCTTGTGACCGATTGTGTCGTTAAGTCAGCTTTGATTGTGAAATGTCATTGGCTCTCGAGTTTCTCGTGACCGATTGTGTCGTTACATCAGCTTTGATTGTGAAATGTCATTGGCTCTCGAGTTTCTCGTGACCGATTGTGTCGTTACGTCAGCTTTGATTGTGAAATGTCATTGGCTCTCGAGTGTCTCGTGACCGTTTGTGTCATTACGTCAGCTTTGATTGTGAAATGTCATTGGCTCTCGAGTGTCTTGTGACCGATTGTGTCATTACGTCAGCTTTGATTGTGAAATGTCATTGGCTCTCGAGTGTCTCGTGACCGTTTGTGTCCTTACGTCAGCTTTGATTGTGAAATGTCATTGGCTCTCGAGTGTCTCGTGACCGTTTGTGTCCTCACGTCAGATTTGATTGTGAAATGTCATTGGCTCTTGTGTGTCTCGTGACTGATTGTGTCGTTACGTCAGCTTTGATTGTGTCGTTACGTCAGCTTTGATTGTGAAATGTCATCGGCTCTCGAGTGTCTCGTGACCGTTTGTGTCCTTACGTCAGCTTTGATTGTGAAATGTCATTGGCTCTCGAGTGTCTTGTGACCGATTGTGTCATTACGTCAGCTTTGATTGTGAAATGTCATTGGCTCTCGTGTCTTGTGACCGATTGTGTCATTACGTCAGCTTTGATTGTGAAATGTCATTGGCTCTCGAGTGTCTCGTGACCGTTTGTGTCCTTACGTCAGCTTTGATTGTGAAATGTCATTGGCTCTCGAGTGTCTCGTGACCGTTTGTGTCCTCACGTCAGATTTGATTGTGAAATGTCATTGGCTCTTGTGTGTCTCGTGACTGATTGTGTCGTTACGTCAGCTTTGATTGTGTCGTTACGTCAGCTTTGATTGTGAAATGTCATCGGCTCTCGAGTGTCTCGTGACCGTTTGTGTCCTTACGTCAGCTTTGATTGTGAAATGTCATTGGCTCTTGTGTGTCTCGTGACCGATTGTGTCATTACGTCAGCTTTGATTGTGAAATGTCATTGGCTCTCGTGTCTTGTGACCGATTGTGTCATTACGTCAGCTTTGATTGTGAAATGTCATTGGCTCTCGTGTCTTGTGACCGATTGTGTCGTTACGTCAGCTTTGATTGTGAAATGTCATTGGCTCTCAAGTGTCTCGTGACCGTTTGTGTCGTTACGTCAGCTTTGATTGTGAAATGTCATTGGCTCTCGAGTGTCTCGTGACCGATTGTGTCCTCACGTCAGATTTGATTGTGAAATGTCATTGGCTCTCGAGTGTCTCGTGACCGTTTGTGTCCTCACGTCAGATTTGATTGTGAAATGTCATTGGCTCTTGTGTGTCTCGTGACTGATTGTGTCGTTACGTCAGCTTTGATTGTGTCATTACGTCAGCTTTGATTGTGAAATGTCATCGGCTCTCGAGTGTCTCGTGACCGTTTGTGTCCTTACGTCAGCTTTGATTGTGAAATGTCATTGGCTCTTGTGTGTCTCGTGACCGATTGTGTCATTACGTCAGCTTTGATTGTGAAATGTCATTGGCTCTCGTGTCTTGTGACCGATTGTGTCATTACGTCAGCTTTGATTGGGAAATGTCATTGGCTCTCGTGTCTTGTGACCGATTGTGTCATTACGTCAGCTTTGATTGTGAAATGTCATTGGCTCTCGTGTCTTGTGACCGATTGTGTCGTTACGTCAGCTTTGATTGTGAAATGTCATCGGCTCTCGAGTGTCTCGTGACCGTTTGTGTCCTTACGTCAGCTTTGATTGTGAAATGTCATTGGCTCTTGTGTGTCTCGTGACCGATTGTGTCATTACGTCAGCTTTGATTGTGAAATGTCATTGGCTCTCGTGTCTTGTGACCGATTGTGTCGCTACGTCAGCTTTGATTGTGAAATGTCATTGGCTCTCGTGTCTTGTGACCGATTGTGTCGTTATGTCAGCTTTGATTGTGAAATGTCATTGGCTCTCGAGTGTCTCGTGACCGATTGTGTCATTAAGTCAGCTTTGGTTGTGAAATGTCATTGGCTCTCGTGTACCTCGTGACCGATTGTTTCGTTACGTCAGCTTTGATTGTGAAATGTCATTGGCTCTCGAGAGTCTCGTGACCGATTGTGTCATTATGTCAGCTTTGATTGTGAAATGTCATTGGCTCCCGAGTGTCTCGTGACCGATTGTGCCGTTACGTCAGCTTTGATTGTGAAATGTCATTGGCTCTCGTGTGTCTCGTGACCAATTGTGTCATTACGTCAGCAGTGATTGTAAATGTCATTGGCTCTCGTGTGTCTCGTGACCGATTGTGTCATTAAGTCAGCTTTGATTGTGAAATGTCATTGGCTCTCGTGTGTCTCGTGACCAATTGTGTCATTACGTCAGCAGTGATTGTAAATGTCATTGGCTCTCGTGTGTCTCGTGACCGATTGTGTCATTACGTCAGCTTTGATTGTGAAATGTCATTGGCTCTCGTGTGTCTCGTGACCGATTGTTTCGTTACGTCAGCAGTGATTGTAAATGTCATTGGCTCTCGTGTGTCTTGTGACCGATTGTGTCATTAAGTCAGCTTTGATTGTGAAATGTCATTGGCTCTCGTGTGTCTCGTGACCGATTGTTTCGTTACGTCAGCTTTGATTGTGAAATGTCATTGGCTCTTGTGTGTCTCGTGACCGATTGTGTCATTACGTCAGCTTTGATTGTGAAATGTCATTGGCTCTCGAGAGTCTCTTGACCGATTGTGTCCTTATGTCAGATTTGGTTGTGAAATGTCATTGGCTCTCGAGTGTCTTGTGACCGATTGTTTCATTACGTCAGCTTTGATTGTGAAATGTCATTGGCTCTCGAGAGTCTCGTGACCGATTGTGTCATTACGTCAGCTTTGATTGTGAAATGTCATTGGCTCTCGAGTGTCTTGTGACCGATTGTGTCGTTACTTCAGCTTTGATTGTGAAATGTCATTGGCTCTCGTGTGTCTTGTGACCGATTGTGTCATTACGTCAGCTTTGATTGTGAAATGTCATTGGCTCTCGAGTGTCTTGTGACCGATTGTGTCATTACGTCAGCTTTGATTGTGAAATGTCATTGGCTCTCGAGTGTCTCGTGACCGTTTGTGTCCTTGCGTCAGATTTGATTGTGAAATGTCATTGGCTCTTGAGTGTCTCGTGACCGTTTGTGTCGTTACGTCAGCTTTGATTGTGAAATGTCATTGGCTCTCGTGTGTCTTGTGACCGATTGTGTCATTACTTCAGCATTGATTGTGAAATGTCATTGGCTCTCGTGTGTCTCGTGACCGATTGTGTCATTACGTCAGCATTGATTGTGAAATGTCATTGGCTCTCGTGTGTCTCGTGACCGTTTGTGTCCTTACATCAGATTTGGTTGTGAAATGTCATTGGCTCTCGTGTGTCCTGTGACCGATTGTGTCATTACTTCAGCATTGATTGTGAAATGTCATTGGCTCTCTTGTGTCTTGTGACCGATTGCGTCATTACGTCAGCTTTGATTGTGAAATGTCATTGGCTCTCTTGTGTCTTGTGACCGATTGTGTCGTTACGTCAGCTTTGATTGTGAAATGTCATTGGCTCTCGAGTGTCTCGTGACCGATTGTGTCGTTACGTCAGCTTTGATTGTGAAATGTCATTGGCTTTCGAGTGTCTTGTGACCGATTGTGTTGTTACGTCAGCTTTGATTGTGAAATGTCATTGGCTCTCGAGTGTCTCGTGACCGATTGTGTCGTTACGTCAGCTTTGATTGTGAAATGTCATTGGCTTTCGAGTGTCTTGTGACCGATTGTGTTGTTACATCAGCTTTGATTGTGAAATGTCATTGGCTCTCGAGTGTCTCGTGACCGATTGTGTTGTTACGTCATGGGAACAGAAACATTACTGAGGTGTAGGCTACTTTACTGACTGAAGAGACATTGCATGAATAAAGGATAAATGCACTGCTTCCGCTGGTTTGATTATTCACCGTTTCATGTCAAGGAAATGTTCCATGTTTACCACAGCACAGAGTTCGGAGCGTTCAAATATGCTGTAAAACTTGAATTTATATTAATAATATTTGTTTCAATCACTAAATGAAGCCTGCTATATTTGGGACAAGAGTCGCGACCTTAAATTGCTTGCGCAAAACTCTTGATCAGCACTCAAAGTTTGTTCATTTAAACCGTTATGCGCGGCTAGCGTGAGTGTGAGAGGGAGTGAGGTCTGCGGTCTTGGCCATTATGATGTGAGTTCCAGACCGTCAGTGGCGTTCATCGCTCATGTGCCCGCAGAGAACACTTTCATCTGGTTGATTTACTTGTGTTTGTGTAAGTAATACATTGTCAAATATGTTTAAACTTAAATACACTACCTATATAAGTAGTTATGTCTCTTTGTATTATTTGTTCTGTTATTGAAGTAATGCACGTTATTGACAAAATGTGCAACCAGGTGTTTGAATATTTTGAATATTCTTGTTTTTTAGAGGGAATATTCAAACGTCATTTTTGGGCAATTTGGACAGTGCTAGATTGGACACATTGGGCAAACAACTGAAATCAATGGAGTACTCTGTGCGTCAAAAATTGACACTGAGGGGTCCTGACCTAGCGCCAATATGTGATGAGTCAGAACATGTCAAAGCTGGAAGCAGACGAGCTACAGCAGAAGAAGACACTGAATTTATTTATTTTTTGACATTTTTTGAGAACAGAGACTGAGGCTACAATTCACACATGTTCACCAAAACTGGACAATAGAAAACTGATGAGTCTTGATTTTTGCTGTGACATTCAGATGGTAGGATCAGAATTTGGCATAAACAACATGAAAGCATGGATCATCCTGTCTTGTATCAGCAGTTCAGGCTGTTGGTGGTGGTGTAATGGTGTTTTCTTGGCATACTTTGGGCCTCTTAATACCAATTAGTTGCTAACTGTCTCACAGTGACAGCTGTCAGTGTGAAAACCTCGTCCCAAGATGTTTTTGGAAACAGAAGGACCAACTCTTGTCGCCAGAGCATTCAAGTGGAACTTAAGTATGCCATGGAGGGACATATAAAAGATTTTAAGATAAATATAGTGTGTAATTTGGAAGTGAGGGGTTACAGATCTCAGATGACCACACCCAGGGTCAATACTGTTCGTGTACCACAGGATAAGTTTAAATTAATTTACATTTAACCAGTTTTACATGGAGAGGCACTGAAATATAGACCTTTGTTTATCTGTACATTACGTGAGGACAGTTAGTTATTTGGGTTTGTATGTTAGCATGGACTCAGTAACTTTAATCATAACTTGATGAGAGTATGATAACCAGAAAATCCTCTCAGAGTCAGGAATCAGTGTTAAAGAACCATCGTTTTACCATTTTTGTAGCATAAACACCATCAAACCGATAAGAGATTCAGATCTTCCCATGCTTCTCTAAAGATGTCCGAGTTCCAGACCCCGTGCAACTGATACTCAACTGCCATTTGCTCCTCTGCTTTCGAGGGGAGGGGCTTATCAATGGGTCATTTTAAATGAGTAGCATTTGAACGCCACAGCCAACCTGAGTATTGTTCCAGACCATGTCAATCCCTTGACCACTATCTTCTAACGCCACAAAGCTCAAAGCATCTCAAACTGGTGTCTTTTGTAAAAGTGTTTATAATGAGGTCAACTAATGACGTTCGTGTGGTTTTTACATTCAAAAATATCATAACTAATAAACAATAGGCTATTTTCTACACTGGTTTTGAGGCTTTCTCTGAACACTAGGTTTTGATGGGCGTGTCACCGGAGACTTGGAAGTAAACGCCCATGGATAGGATTGGATAAGATTTGCATATTTAATGAGCTTCAGCTCCGCTGTCAGTTCAGATGAGGGAGAGATTGTTTAAGAAAGCAGCACCGGAATGATTTTCTCGACCACAGGGCTCATAAACGTGTTTATCAAACAAACAGAATGATTTATTTCTCATCCACCTGCGGTTTATTTTTTTATTAATTGGCCCGCCCGATTGGTGGATATAAGCACGAACTACACACACACATGCGCGTGAGTGCGCGCTCTCCAAACACAACGCAGATCAAGAAATAAATGGTAGCCTGTCTGGAAAACACACAGCCACGGGACGTTGGGCTTTCTAGGCCCTGGCCCATACATGTCCGATCTGATCCCGAATCACAATGAACCAACAAATAAAGGATTCTCCAGCCTGTGACAGCGTGCTAAGGTATGTTCAGTTAGACACGTACACATAATCAATACAATCTGTACACAATAATATCATATATATATATACCCATTTATCTGTAGAGGAGGAGTTTCCCCCTTCTATTACGTCATTGATTTAAGAGCCTCGTTTTCTGGGCCTTGTGTCTAAAGCTTTACTTTTACTAAAAAGGAAGTTTTCAGCTCTGAAACTTACAGGATAATCTCATATTACCATGACCTTTTATATATCAAAGGCTCAAGGGAAAGTAGATTTCTCAATTCATCACCCCTTTAATTATTCTAAACTAAGATGAACTACCAAATAATATTTTATCATTGGAAAACTAAAAGGATACTGATACTTTTAGGGTCACTGTACATGGGTTTTTGGACGGATCAAGCTATAATATGCACTGAATGTTTTTGCCAGTAGGCAAAACTGTGACAGGACAGACCGTTTTGTACAGCAAGAATAATTCCCATCGTTACGCACAGATTACTAATGCAAGAACCAGAGCAGAGCAAACAGAGCCACACTAGAGATGATAGAGGACGAATCAGCACAGACCCTCTGTTAACAATGATTTGGCTCTTCTGTAGTTATTTCAGTTGCACACATCTTGCAAAGCATGTGTTGCTGCTCAATGCCTCATTTGGTCTGCTGTGGAGCATGAGTTGAGCGCACCGGGTGACCTCGCAGCGTCGAGAAAGGCACGGGTCAATATTGCCTCGCAAGTCAACCGTACGTTATGCAATAACTATTAGCTTGATGCTGGACGTAAAGCAAATACACTCTTCAGGATGACAGTGTTAAGAATAAATCGAGTGATTAACATATTTCCCTGTATTCCCAGTGTCCATGAATGTGACAATAAGCATGTCAGATGCAGAGGTGGACAAAGTACACAACTTCATTACTTTAGGAAGAGTAACAGCACTACTGGTCATATATTACTCCGTTACAAGTGAAAGTTGTAAAAACAGATTTTTACTTAATTAAAAGTACAGAAGTATTTGTTTTCAAAAGCACTTAAGTATCAAAAGTAAATTTCCTTTTTTATGCCAATGCATTATTTTATTATAGTTGTGTAAATGCACATTATGCCATCATGGTTTAAGCCAGTCAGTGATGCTCCATCTGACACACTAGCAGACGACTAACTTAAACTCATTTAAATACTTGTAGAAAAGTTACAAAGCTCTTTATAAAGCTGCTGTCACTTTAAGGCCGAATGCACGGATCCAATACACTGATAATGTGAATACTATATCTAAACTATAAATCAGTGTTTAATAAATGCTGTGAAATCATTGAACTTCACGAGACTCTACAAGAGTGATTCCTGAAAGGCTTTCTGCAAAAACCCAAACACCTTTTAAAGAAGAAAAAAATCATCCGCTGACTTTCAAAGCTGCGACAGAAACGACTTTCAACTTCGAGGACCTTGATAGAAATGTAGTGAATTTAAAGTCACAAGTTTCCAGAAAAATAATATTTCAGTAAAGTACAGATACTCAAACAGTGTTCTTAAGTACAGGACTCAAGTACATGTGCTGAGTTACTGCCCAGCTCTGGTCAGATGTTTCAGAGGGATAGTTATGAATTTACAGGAAGAGTGAAATGAGCCTAGTAAGTCCTCAGTGGAGGGAAAGTGTGCATATTCTTCGCTTCGCTGTCACACACTCCAAAGTGCTTCGCTGGTTTGGTGGCTTTCCAGACATGTGACACGTCAGCAAAAACAGCTTGTTCTGTGATTTTGCACAATTCAGCATCCAGACAGAGACTGTCAGAGATGAACGACACACGTGTAAATGTTCAGATAGCATCCAGTGACAATATTTCAATCTGCTGATCTGTGAAATGATTGGCTATTCCACCCATCGACAACTGCAACATTTAATCGCTCGTTAGCTGGTTTTGGAAATGGTTGAGTTATACAAATGTATCAGTAACATGTAATGTTTTTGCATCACTGACTGCAATGGGTTAAAAACAACCCAATTTGGATACATATGGGACAGAACACATGCTGGGTTAATTTTACCCAGCAAATTTGGCTGTTTATTTAACTTAAATGATCTAAACTTTACAAAAAATACTCCCCACAATCACTGGCTTGCATGATAATTCCAATATTTGTAATCATATTTTACAATTTTATATAGTTTTTAATACATATAGTTAACATTTTAATGTCATTTAACAAATATTATAAGTAACTTTGCATAACTTTTTGCTTTGGATAAAATTAAACAATTTACAGCACGATACCAAACTTATAGATCAAATAAAATAAAATGTACACAAACCTGAATTTTACAGAAGACATGCTCCAATTTGACGGAGCTAAACTGCTCTCTCCTGAAGAGGATGCAAAAAGCCCTGCTATAGAGTTAACCCGCTGGGTCGTTACGTCTGACCCAGGATCTGTGTAAAGCTAGGAACACACCAAGCCGACGCCGATCAACTAGTGGCGACGAAAGCAAACTGCTGAGTCGGCTCACGTTGGCTCACGTCGGCAGCGTCTTGGGTCCAAAGCGGTCCAAAGTTGCCCTGACACACCAAGCCGACGCTCGACATCAGACGGCCAATAGCGCGTCCGTTCTGCGCCTGCGTTAGAGGAAATACCTTTCCGTCCCAGCTGGTGGCAGTAGCCTGTTTTCGTTATTCGAAGCGGGAAACCGGAAGAGCTATAAAGATATCAGCTGTCGTTTTCGTTTCCCCACACAGACGGATTCGTGCATTTCAGAACGTTGCAAATGGCATTGCCGTTGTCAGCCCTTGGTCTTTTACTTGTGGAAGAGGAAAGGTAGAAGCGGACGCGAAAAATACAAAGAAACGCTCACTAAATGGGTGAAACCATACCCGAAGTCAAAATGTGAAACCATAGATTATTACACTTGTTCACCTATCAATGAACCATAACAATAACAGGGCATAGCTCAAACAATACCCTGCAAATTGGATCATTCAGATGCATTGTGGAAGTTAATGTGACACAATCTGAACAATGGCCACTTATAAGGATTGTTAAAATAAATATATGTGTATGACGCATTCTGATTTACAGTAAATTATGTTTGTGACAATGCTTGGTGGTAGTTCAATGAATTATGACAGAATTTGTATATATTTTTTTCATTGGAAACATGCCTATGGTGACATTTCTTCAAAATGATATCATGCTGCTTCTTGCACATCACATAACAGCAGTTTGGAAATGAAATCTCCAGTGGCACAGTAATGTTAAAGAAAATAATGTAACACTAAACCATACACTGAACTTAACTGACAGTAACCATGCTAACTATTAGTTTACAGATATTGCACTTTGATAACATTGTATTGTGGAAATAACACATTATGAAAATATGTCTCTATTAATTGAAAATCTATTTATTCTTAAATTAAAACATCAATACAGATGTGTTTATTTACTCTGCTAGTTAGATGTCAAATAGCAAAATAAGGGTTAGAATTCTGCATCATCTTGTGTTTTGTGATCCTTTTTTACATAAAGAACTGTGAATGCAAGTACCCAAAGTCAAAGTTTTTTATTTTCCAATGTTCAGTACAATGGGCACAAATAGCTATATAGAGAATAGCTATAAAAGTAGCTATATGTGTAGATTCAGCCAAGGGTGTACGGAGCCGTAGATCAGCCTTAATGAAGCTGGGCTCCTCACGGGTGCCAATCCAGGTGTCACTGTTGGTACCATCTGAGGGTGAACAGGATTCACTTTCAGACAAAGGTTCCTTAAAGAAACAATCAAAATGTGAACAATGTAATACAATAGATGCTTACACTTGTTCACCAATAACCCATAACAATAACAGGGCATAGCTAAAACAATACCCTGCAAATTGGCTAAATGGATCTATTCAGATGCACATTGTGGAAGTTGATTTGTTGAATTACTTGTAAATAGACCCATCTGAACATTCATTGGCCACTTTACCAAAAGCAAAATGTTCATTTGTCCAAATGGAAAGAAAAAATAAATTATACACACACACACACTATATATATATATATATATATATATATATATATATATATATATATATATATATATATATATATATATATATATATATATATATATATATATATATATATATATGTGTGTGTGTGTGTGTGTGTGTACCCTGATAGTTAGATTTGAGGTGCACTCCTTCCTTTTTGTGTGAGGTTCTAGAAACTGCAGGGGGGTCTTCTGAGCTCCAGAACTTCCTGAGGGTCCATGTTTCTTGTAACACATGTACTGGGTTCGCAATGAATCCCACCGCTTCTTGAGCTCTTTCTCTGAGGGACAATAAATAAATAAAAAACATTACGCTGAGTTATGTCAATTTCATGGCTATTGTAATGTTCATTTTTGTTCTACTTTTAACTGGATGTATTCTGGATGACAGCATTTTTTTTTACAGTCGCTTGAACACATTTCTCAATACATTTAGGTCACTTTTGCAAAACTCTCCACACAGTAAGTACAACCGAAATATATGAGGGCTAAACTGTGGATTTATCATTGCTTTTGGACATGAAGACATGCATTAAGTGTTTTGATATCTTTAGTGCATTTTGAATGTGAAATTAACTGCTGTGCAAAGATGAAAGTTGCACACAACAATCTAACATGCAGGGTTTTTTCAAATATGGACTACTGAAGAAGAAAAAACTATTGCAAAAAAGGAAATCTTACCTGACATGACAACTTTATTTGCGATCTCACGCCACGGTTCTGCTTTCGCCACACAGTTGACATAACGTTAACATTTTCCCGTAGTGTGATACTAAGCTGGCCTTTGCTGGATCATGCTGATCAGTTTGTCTTCACTTGCCTCGGTCTACACAGCCATATATATTAACATGTGTTAACATGTATCGGAATGAGGAATATAATCAAATGAGACGACACCTTTCTTTTACTGTCTATGGAGGAGACAGGCGTTCTGTGTTCCCTCTTGACTCTGTCGTTTACTTGCTTCGTCACTTCCGTTTTATTTTCTCGTGCACTGGTTCGCTAGCTGAACAGCAAATCAGAACGATCATATGTCCCGACTGACCGACATGCCGCGACGCCGATTTAACATGTCGAATCGGCTGAAAAACCGCCGACGAGGACCAACGCCAGCCGACGGCTTGGAACTGTGTGGAACACACCGAGGAAACTTAGTTGGCCGACGCACAAAAACTGCCCGACGGCCGACCGTCGGCTTGGTGTGTTCCGGCCTTAACACACAAACTACCCAAACACTGGGTTGTTACGTCTGACCCAGGATCTGTGTAACACACAAACTACCCAAACACTGGGTTGTTACGTCTGACCCAGGATCTGTGTAACACACAAACTACCCAAACACTGGGTTGTTACATCTGACCCAGGATCTGAGTGACACACAAACTACCCAAACACTGGGTTGTTACGTCTGACCCATGATCTGTGTAACACACAAACTACCCAAACACTGGCTTGTTACGTCTGACCCAGGATCTGTGTAACACACAAACTACCCAAACACTGGGTTGTTACGTCTGACCCAGGATCTGAGTGACACACAAACTACCCAAACACTGGGTTGTTACGTCTGACCCAGGATCTGAGTGACACACAAACTACCCAAACACTGGGTTGTTACGTCTGACCCATGATCTGTGTAACACACAAACTACCCAAACACTGGCTTGTTACGTCTGACCCAGGATCTGTGTAACACACAAACTACCCAAACACTGGGTTGTTACGTCTGACCCAGGATCTGAGTGACACACAAACTACCCAAACACTGGGTTGTTACGTCTGACCCAGGATCTGTGTAACACACAAACTACCCAAACACTGGGTTGTCACGTCTGACCCAGGATCTGAGTAACACACAAACTACCCAAACACTGGGTTGTCACGTCTGACCCAGGATCTGAGTAACACACAAACTACCCAAACACTGGGTTGTTACGTCTGACCCAGGATCTGAGTAACACAAAAACTACCCAAACACTGGGTTGTTATGTCTGACCCAGGATCTGAGTAACACACAATCTACCCAAACACTGGGTTGTTACGTCTGACCCAGGATCTGTGTAACACACAAACTACCCAAACACTGGCTTGTTACGTCTGACCCAGGATCTGTGTAACACACAAACTACCCAAACACTGGGTTGTTACGTCTGACCCAGGATCTGAGTGACACACAAACTACCCAAACACTGGGTTGTTACGTCTGACCCAGGATCTGAGTGACACACAAACTACCCAAACACTGGGTTGTTACGTCTGACCCATGATCTGTGTAACACACAAACTACCCAAACACTGGCTTGTTACGTCTGACCCAGGATCTGTGTAACACACAAACTACCCAAACACTGGGTTGTTACGTCTGACCCAGGATCTGAGTGACACACAAACTACCCAAACACTGGGTTGTTACGTCTGACCCAGGATCTGTGTAACACACAAACTACCCAAACACTGGGTTGTCACGTCTGACCCAGGATCTGAGTAACACACAAACTACCCAAACACTGGGTTGTCACGTCTGACCCAGGATCTGAGTAACACACAAACTACCCAAACACTGGGTTGTTACGTCTGACCCAGGATCTGAGTAACACAAAAACTACCCAAACACTGGGTTGTTATGTCTGACCCAGGATCTGAGTAACACACAATCTACCCAAACACTGGGTTGTTACGTCTGACCCAGGATCTGTGTAACACACAAACTACCCAAACACTGGCTTGTTACGTCTGACCCAGGATCTGTGTAACACACAAACTACCCAAACACTGGGTTGTTACGTCTGACCCAGGATCCGAGTGACACACAAACTACCCAAACACTGGGTTGTTACGTCTGACCCAGGATCTGAGTTGTACACAAACTACCCAAACACTGGGTTGTTACGTCTGACCCGGGATCTGAGTTACACAAAAACTACCCAAACACTGGGTTGTTACGTCTGAACCAGGATCTGAGTAACTCAAAAACTACCCAAACACTGGGTTGTTATGTCTGACCCAGGATCTGAGTTACACAAAAACTACCCAAACACTGGGTTGTTACGTCTGAACCAGGATCTGAGTAACTCAAAAACTACCCAAACACTGGGTTATTACGTCTGACCCAGGATCTGAGTTACACAAAAACTACCCAAACACTGGGTTGTCACATCTGACCCAGGATCTGAGTTACACAAAAACTACCCAAACACTGGGTTGTTACGTCTGACCCGGGATATGAGTAACACAAAAACTACCCAAACACTGGGTTGTTACGTCTGACCCGGAATATGAGTAACACAAAAACTACCCAAACACTGGGTTGTCTGACCCGGGATATGAGTAACACAAAAACTACCCAAACACTGGGTTATTACGTCTGACCCAGGATCTGAGTTACACAAAAACTACCCAAACATTGGGTTGTTACGTCTGACCCAGGATCTGTGTAACACACAAACTACCCAAACACTGGGTTGTTACGTCTGACCCAGGATCTGTGTAACACAAAAACTACCCAAACACTGGGTTGTTATGTCTGACCCGGGATATGAGTAACACAAAAACTACCCAAACACTGGGTTGTTACGTCTGACCCATGATCTGTGTAACACAGATTTATAACCACAAAAAATGACCCAAAAGGCTCAACCCAAGACTTTTTAGTGTGTTTCAAAGATGTCAGCAATTCAGTGCCAGTGTCAATATGGAGCTGATCAATATAAAGTTTAGACATCTTGATGTAGTTCACGGATGGGCAGCTTCGCTCCTGTTCTGCAGAGTTTAGCTCCAGCCCTGATAAACACGCCCTCAGCTTTCGAGTCCTCCTGAAGACATTGATTAGCTTGTTCAGGTGAAGGTTTGGAGCTAAACTCCGTAGGATAGTGGCCCTCCACACCGCAAACAAATGCTCTTCTTACTCAGTATTTTTGTCTTGTTTCTAGTTCAAACATCTAAAAATTCTTACATTAAGAAACATTTACTAGACAAGTACAAATTATTGTCTTGTGGTGTGAAAAAATAACTCAAAATGAAGAGAGTTCTTGCTTAAAATAAGCAAAATAATCTGCCAATGGGGTGAGAAAAATATTCTTGTTTTCTATGATTTAAGATTACTTAATTTTGACTTATTTTTTCCCAAAACAAGACAATTACTTTTGCTTGTTTAGTAAATACTTCTTCTTTTAAGAATTGTTAGATGTTTGGCTAGAAACAAGACAAAAATACTGAGTAAGAAAAGCATTTTTTGGCAGTGCAGGACAGAAGCTGCCCATCTCTGGTCTAGTTCCTCTGAATAATAGTCCTGAGACTCACACAGATGCTGTCGTTCTTTAACAAGGACCCACATGTCACTCAAAGACCCATCTCTGTCTCACTGCTAGAAAGGATGATCATTAGACCAGTGTGTGAAGTTCACAGATGTGTGTGTGGCTGCAGGCTGTCGAGATGAGGTTTCTGTCATTCTCCAGTGGAGATTTCTTTATCATTCGGCTGACAGCTTCCCTTGAGAACACAGATACGGTGGGCAATAGCGGTGCACTCATATCCTACAGTATCTCCGTCTTCAGCTGCAAGGTCAGAGGAAGTGCTGCAGAGAGGTGTGTGTGTGTGTGTGTGTGTGTGTGTTTGTGTTGGGGTGGGGGTCATTACACATTGATCACTGTGCTGTTTTGCATAAGCAATGCACCTGCACCAGAAACCTCCTGATTTTCCACACATGCTTCTTAATAATGCAGTGCATGTACATGAACTTCAGAACAGACTGTTTATTTGCCACAAGAACGGGGCCGAGGGAAATCGAGTTTCCGAACGCTGTACCGTAAACAACGTCACCATAGCACATAACCATCTTAAATTACCAGGACGGTCCCTGTGGTGTAATCTGAGGTTACGTGTCTTACTCAAGGGCATGACAGTGATTGCTGTCATAACATCTCCATTTCACCAGTCAATAACAATAGCTGTGAAAATGCACACACACTCAAAAAATGTACGAATTTAAAGGTGCACTATGTAGTATTTTTGCAGTAAAATATCCAAAAACCACTAGGCCAGTGTTATATACTTTGTTCAGTAGAGTACTTACAATATCCCGAACGTTTCCAACTATTTGTAAATTGTGAGAAAATTGCTATTTTAACGGCGGACCGGGGCGGTTTAGCATTGCGTTTGAGGAAGTCGCCTGTCAATCGCGTCATATCAGCGCTACCCTCGGTTTCTGGTTTTATTTGGCAGGAGCGCTTTACTCTTAGCAATGTGAACAAGTGAACGCACGGAGTAACGTCATAACATCATTTTAAACACACTTAAATTGATCTAATATGATAAACAGAGCAGCATCAACCTCATACCAATGACTGGAAAAGCGGAAATAGTGCGCGCGCGGCGACTGTGTTCTGTCCTGTCATAATAAAAGCCCCGGTGCTCACGAGGCGGGTATATGTGTAACACTCGCTCCTGCTCTGCTTCACACTACAGTAACGTTAATAACCGCATCCATGAACGTGATTTCTGCCCGAGTCCAATTTTCCACCGGCTGTGAGGTGAAGACCACATGTCCCAAGATACTGCGCTCACACTTGGCGTCATCAAACTACGCCTTTGTTTTGAATAGGCGCCCTCTAGTGGACGGAAAGTTGCATAGTGCACCTTTAACCCTTAAATGCATACCTCGGGTCGTTAGCGACCCGAGACGTCATTCACTACCCTGCTCCTCATAATTTTTTTTAATTTAGACATCAACCTTCTTAGTATTCCTCAATCCATTTTAAACAATATAACAAGAAAAAATCCCGGTCGCTAACAACCCGAGGTATGTAGGATTGTACGTATATATATTTTTTGCACAATGATAAATTAATCTATAATGACGAAATAGGGCGCAATTCACCTTTATTCACCTTTATGTCTGATACGACAATTCACCTTTATGTCTGATACGCAATGCTGAAGTGACGTTTCACTCATAGTTACCTCTGACAGAAAACGAAACAATAATTATAATCTGCAAAACTTGAAATGGCTCAGTGATTTACAGCAGAGAGGAAGTACTAAACACAATCAGATATTAGAGTCACTGTCTCTTGATGATGGATGTGCTCAAGGAGCTGTCAGTGATCAAAATATTGATTTTGAAGACGTTGAAAATGAGTTTGGAGAATATGCTGGAGATGGCGAATATGAGGCAGATGCTGAATATACTGGTAAACGAGCTCTGACGAGGACAGATGATGATGGTATTAAACATCTGCTCAAACTGAATCCTTCCAAGCTCCAAAAGGGAACGAAATAGGTTTTATTTTATTCTTCTGTAAGTGTAACTAACATCAGGAGTTTTATATATTATCACGACAGGTAGAGGTCTATCCATGTTAAATATAGATCCGGGTCGCTAACGACCCGAATATGTAAGAATGTTTGGCGAACCAGTCATGCATTTAAGGGTTAATTAAATGAAGGAAAACTTTTTGACGAAATTGAATTATGATTTTCCAACCAAATCTAATTGGTTTGAAATTAACTCCAAAGAACCTTTTATCCAAAACAGGTTCTATAATGACAAGAAAGAACCTGTTTGGTACACTCTAAAAAAATTGTGATTAAAAAACAACCCAATGTTGGGTCAAATATGGACTAACCCAGCAGTTGGACTGTTTTAATCCTGCGGTTGGGTTAAATATTTGCCCAAGACAACCCAATCGCTGGGTTAAAACAACCCAATTGCTGCGTTAGTCCATATTTGACCCAACATTGGGTTAAAACAACCCAGCATTTTTTAGAGTGTACTTAAAAAGGGTTCTATACTGAAACTTTTAGGGGTTCCAAATACGTAGCGTTGATAGAACCTTTTCTTCTAAGAGTGAATACTCTGGGCTTGGGCCAAAGTCCGAGCTCGAAGCCCTCCCCCGGACAGCACGCATTTAAATTGACTCTCTATAAATGATATGTAAGTGTGAACTCGTGAAACCTTTACGTTTGAAACGTCTGTTTCCTCCGAGCTGAGAAGCGTGACGAGTGGTGTTGATCAGTGTGTTGATGTTCTGATTTTAAAAGTGTTACTTGATCTGAAAGGTTTGAGAAGCGGTGCTCTGAATAACACTGAATCTTTAGCAGTGGTGCATGTGTGTGTGTGTGTGTGTGTGTGTGTTTTCCTCTCACTGTGCTAAAGGTTAAATCATACTCATAATCTCTCTGGACACCCGCCATGCTTTACCCAACACATTGCGTTACAGGAGCTGACGTAACTTCACTCTTCCTTTCTGAGATTTCTAAAGTTGACCTTGCTCATTGATTGAAATAAGATCAGGAATTAATTAGAGACTTTCTGATATTAGTTTTATGATGTGTTTTTCAGTGCTCAATCAATTGAAAGCCCAATGAAATTGAAGTACAGCATGTCCACCTAGCTCTAATGCAGTGCACTAATCCAGAGCCCAGGGGGACGGAGAGATTAGCCCGGATTTACTGTTTTCATGAAGGCAAAAATTACATTATGAATAGAAACTCATTGGCTAGATCAGCATAGCAGGGGGAGGATGGTGCAACCGTGCTGTATGTCTATAGTCCTCGCTTTAAATATTGCGCACTTTGACGAACCTTCAGACGAGTTTTCAGCTGTTTGTGACGTCCATGAAAACGAAAAGGTACACACGGTCCTGTAAGCTCTTTAAAAATGCCGGAATTAGGAAAAGTATTAGAGAGAATTTGACAAAACAATGAAATGACATCTGTGCTGCACTTCGTCAGATGAAGGCAACGATCACACGTTTACTGAACACAGTATCATCATCTGCAAAAAATGCTTTTCTTACTTAGTATTTTTGTCTTGTTTCTAGTCCAAACATCTAAAAATTCTCACATTAAGAAACATTTACTAGACAAGTTAGGGTTAGCAAAATGGGTTAGGGTTAAGATTATTTTGCTCACCCCATTGGCAGATTATTTATCTTATTTTAAGCAAAAACTATCTTCATTTTGAGTTATTCTTCCCAAACAAGACAATTACTTTTGCTTGTCTAGTAAATACTTCTTGTTTTAAGAATTTTTAGATGTTTGGACTAGAAACAAGATAAAAATACGATGTAAGAAAAGCATTTTTTTGCAGTGCACGGCTATAATTTGAGAGTGTTTAAATGATGCCGGTTCATGATTTGTGATGTAATTGCTGTGGCATTTATAACCTGTCCATCTGTAACACTGGCCAGCATTCAGGTGGACGCAGAACAAGCCCTACAGGGGATCTGCGGGTCAAAGCATTGTTTAATAGAGGAAGTGCTGAGAGCCCTGACCCTGTCACATGATGCTTATTACTTTTGACAAGCTGTTAAGCAAAAGTGTTCTGTAAATCGGCCTTATGCATTTTCCAGGAATCCCCAAAAGAGCAGACGCACTGAAAGTAGCTTTTATACCTGCTAGCAGTGTGATTAGAGGCATTTTTTCAGAGGTCCGGTGCAAAAATACTTCAGTTATGTCATTGACGGGGTGGAATCTGTGACTAATACACACATACAGAAGCTCTTTAGCTCCTATTATATGAATAATCCTCTGAGGTTATGAGTTTGCACTTTCAAGCCATAGCAAAACCATGTGATTAAAGCAGTAATAGACTTCATAAAGTGCCATGCTTGCTAATACTTCACAATGAAATGTTGTAGTTTATGGGTACTCTGCATACAAGGATTTTGTTTTGGTTGGTTGATTACATAATCGCATTAACTCATAATTTCTTAACTTAATTTTATGTTCACTATACATAGGATATTTAAGTCATTAGTGACATGACATGCATATGATATATGTCACTATTGATATATAAGGATAGGATATGTAAAGGAAATATAGGAAATTTAGAAAATATAAAGATAGGATATATAAGGATAGCATATAAAAAGATACATATGATATATAAGGATAGGATATATAATGATATATAAGGATAGGATATATAATGATATATAAGGATAGGATATATAATGATATATAAGGATAGGATATATAATGATATATAAGGATAGGATATATAATGATATATAAGGATAGGATATATAATGACATATAAGGATAGGATATATAATGATATATAAGGATAGGATATATAATGACATATAAGGATAGGATATATAATGATATATAAGGATAGGATATATAATGACATATAAGGATAGGATATATAATGATATATAAGGATAGGATATATAATGACATATAAGCATAGGATATATAATGATATATAAGGATAGGATATATAATGACATATAAGGATAGGATATATAATGATATATAAGGATAGGATATATAATGACATATAAGGATAGGATATATAATGATATATAAGGATAGGATATATAATGACATATAAGGATAGGATATATAATGATATATAAGGATAGGATATATAATGACATATAAGGATAGGATATATAATGACATATAAGGATAGGATATATAATGACATATAAGGATAGGATATATAATGATATATAAGGATAGGATATATAATGATATATAAGGATAGGATATATAATGACATATAAGGATAGGATATATAATGATATATAAGGATAGGATATATAATGACATATAAGGATAGGATATATAATGATATATAAGGATAGGATATATAATGACATATAAGGATAGGATATATAATGATATATAAGGATAGGATATATAATGACATATAAGGATAGGATATATAATGATATATAAGGATAGGATATATAATGACATATAAGGATAGGATATATAATGACATATAAGGATAGGATATATAATGATATATAAGGATAGGATATATAATGACATATAAGGATAGGATATATAATGACATATAAGGATAGGATATATAATGACATATAAGGATAGGATATATAATGATATATAAGGATAGGATATATAATGACATATAAGGATAGGATATATAATGATATATAAGGATAGGATATATAATGACATATAAGGATAGGATATATAATGACATATAAGGATAGGATATATAATGATATATAAGGATAGGATATATAGGATGTATAACGATATATGAGGATATATAGGATATACAGGTCCTTCTCAAAAAATTATTTTCTATAGGGATTTTGGGTTTTCATGAGCTGTGTGCCAAAATCATCAGTATTAAAACAATAAAAGACCTGAAATATTTCAGTTGGTGTGCAATGAATCTAAAATATTTGAAAGTTAAATTTTTATCATTACATTATGGAAAATAATGAACTTTATCACAATATGCTATTTTTTTTTTAGAAGGACCTGTATAAGGATAGTATAAATAATGATATATAAGGATATATAGGATATAGTATAAGGATAGGATAAATAATGATATATACAGATATATATAGGATTTATAAGGATAGGATATATAATGATAAATGAGGATATATAGGATATAGTATAAGGATAGGATATATAATGATATATACAGATATATATAGGATTTATAAGGATAGGATATATAATGATAAATGAGGATATATAGGATATAGTATAAGGATAGGATATATAATGATATATGAGGATATATAGGATATAGTATAAGGATAGGATATATAATGATATATGAGGATATATAGGATATAGTATAAGGATAGGATATATAATGATATATGAGGATATATAGGATATATAAGGATATCATATATAATTATATAAAATGATAGGATATATAGGATGTATAACGAGATTTGAGGATATAGAGGATGTATAAGGATATCATATATAATTATATAAAAGGATAGGATGTATAATGATATATGGGATATATAAGGATAGAGGATATACACTACCAGTTAAAAGTTTAAGCACACTTTCACATTTTCTTTGAGGGGAAATTGTGTCCAAACTTTTGACTGGTATAAGGATGGGATATATACGGATATTAAGGATATATAAGGATTGGATATATAATGATATATAAGGATAGGATATATAATGATATATAAGGATATTAAGGATATATAAGGATTGGATATATAATGCATGGCCGTCAGAACCATTGTGTGTGTGTGACAAGACCCACCCACTTTTTAAGACCAATGATATTGGACCCACTCACTTTAATCGTCTCTAATTCAGCTCATGTCTGCTTACATTGACTACCCCTTAACCGAGAAACTTATTAAGAAACTTATTATTCAACATGTTAACCACTTTATTTCCCCTTTTCCAATATCTTCTCTTTTTTTATTAAAAAGAAATACCTTTCCGATCTGATATGTGATGGGGAAAGGGAGTAGAGCGAGTGCGGCAAAAGGCGGATTTGAACCTCTGCTCGATTTGCCTCAAAACTTAGTGCCATGCGTCTCTTATCCCTACTCTATAACCACGATAAGTAATTCAGTGATTTCTGTAATTTTGTCTGGCCCAATCAATCGTTTAGTAAACGGCACTTTTTCTGTCTGGATACGGAGCATAAAAAACATGCAACTTGTTCATTATCATTATCTGTGAAACTGTTGATGTCTATGGCAGTTAAATGAATATAGCCTTTTTATTAGACTATTGGTATTGACTGGTTTGAGGTCTTTTTTGGTATAGGAAAGGGATATGGCCTCAAACGCACCATAATGCAGGAAATCACATCTATGAAATCATTTTTTTTTATGGGGGAGAACCCCCAGACCCCCCTGCAAAACTATTTCCCCACCGATCATATTTTGCCTTAGCCGCTACTGACCCACACACTTTTTATTTGCTTCCGACGCCCATGATAAAATGATGAAGTCATTTTTGCCTTGATGAACCAAGTTTAAATGTTCACAATCATAATTAGGATAATTAAGAGCTACAGCAGAGGGCCGATTTTCAGCATATGACCATTTTTTTCTTTACTTATTATGGAAATAATAATCTTAAGTGTGTACTGAATGTGACGTTTCCAGACACTTAAATGCACATTTATTGAAATTAAATGAAAATGTATTATGGTTAAATTTATATTTATATAAAATATAATTTCTGTTGAAACTCATATGTCATGCATTTAAATATATTTGTAATGATATATTATCTTTAAATGTAATATCGAATAACTCACTACAGTTAAGAATTATATTCAAGTACTTGTGTCGTGCTTTAAAATGTTAGAAAACACTTCAAAATGAGCGCACTTCTATTTCATTTGTCATTTTGACTAAAGTCAACTTTTACAAAGTGTACTAAAACAGTCATGAAAGTCTGCTCTCTTTTAGCACACATAAGTGACCTTTTATTTCATCAATATCATATCTGCAAATACAGTTCTTTTTTTAAAATATACTTTTAAGATTTGTAGTACACTTCAGTGCAGATAAGTGCACTTCTTTTGCACAACGTCAGCTCTTCTTCTTCAATGTCAGTACCTGGAAGAGAGTCAGATGAGCGTTCCTATCATCATATGGTTTTGGGGCGAGATTTTATTGATGAATTATTCCTTTCACATACTTTCAAGCGCTTGTTAATTTATAAATGCTTTACATACAACATAGATGATAGCTTTTGAGAAATGCATAATGGAGAAATTAGAAGTACAAGTTATTCGCCACTAACATAAGCTCAGAAACCCAGCGACTGTGTGGAAATGTATCCAGAAAGGGTCAAGGCTGGTTTATGAAGTAACATTACATTTTTAACCTGCCCTTGTGAGCGAAATGAACCCATCCATCTTTCTGTCCTGCCTCTGGAGTCCTTGAAGGAAGGAGAGTGTCCCTTCAGTCTGAGGTGCTCAGGTCAGAGGTCAAGTAATACCAGAGTAAATGTTGCTGACTGTTTGAGGGATTTTACGTGTTTACAACCCTGAGCCTCATCGATGCAATTCATCAGAGCAATAAAACTGTCTTCACAGTGCAGTAGCATGAATCTTAATGCCTTTTTCACATCGGAGAGGGATAGACAATCATACAGATATTGATGTTTTGTCAATAGCCGATTCATTGAAAGTGTTATGTATATGTCCGATTATGAGCAGTCGTTTTCGCCCTCGTCACCCGGATGTAGTGCCAGAAGACGCGAATACGAACTCGCGTGCGCTGAGAGAAGATCCGTCTCTGTCTTTCGCTCCCCTGGCTCCAAAGTGTATGTTGTTCTGTTGTTCAAGCATAATAAAAAAAAAGAAGAGAAAAGAAGATCCGTCTCTGTGCATCATCCGAGAGCGCACACTCATCTCACAGCACGCAAATATTGAGTTCTCTTTCAAGTCTTGCGCTTAAACAGACAAACTCACACAAGAAGTATGTCAACATGTCCATCTTGATGAGTATCCAAGCAGACATAGTCTGAATATGCCTTAAGAGGACTTTATACAGTCGAGAAAGACGAGCATTATGGGCGTATCGATATGAAGGATCGATATATCGATACTGGCGTGAGCATCGAAAGTATCGATACTCAAATAAAAATATCGATACTAAGGTGTTTTTTTTTTACTAGTAATTTTGTTTATTTAAAAAGATTATTTAATGCATACAATACAAATAAACTATGTTAATTGTGTAGTATAGGACTATTTTCCTGCTCATCTTAACCATGATCTGAATGCATACAAGACTGAACCAATCGATCACAGAGAGAGCGTTCGTTCACTGATGACACTATTCAAACAGAACTGCGCTTCCCAAAACGATCATAAGAAACCATAGATGATTTGTGAAACTGAGCCCTGTTTTTTTTTTTTTACTACAGTAGCCGTAGTTCAAATAGGCTAGAATTTGTAGGTTTCTATGGTTAATTTCACTACTACTAAACATTTTATCCATGTTTTAAAAAATTAGGATCTAATAAGTTGCAATTAAGGCATAATGAATGTTAAAAAACCTTTCAAATATGTTAAGTGGGTATTTTTACTCTTAGTCATTTAAATAATTTAATATATTTAATAATTTAAAAAAAATAAGTTTAAAAGTATCGTATCGGTATCGATATCGGTAATACTGGCCTTGAAAGTATCGGTATCGTATCCAAAACAAAATAAGTGGTATCGCCCATCCCTAATCAGCATATCCCTGCTGGGGGTCTTAAAGGGGCAGTAGCCTTTACTGCTGTCTGTCAAACAGAAGAGAAGGACATCACTCACTGCTCTTGATTGAATAGCTTTTGTAAGTTTAATAAGGATTAATCTTTCATTTAAACAGTTAAATATGCTGTTATTTTACATTTGATTACTTTATTACATTTCTGTACCTTTCTGCAGGCCAGTGCATTATTATTTAATGTACACATGAGTGAGGTTAAGTTACAATTTTTAGTTAGAATTTTATTTTATACTGTAAATTGTTGCAATGTGCTAAATAAATATTTGCACAATTTGTAAGTTGTGATTTATTATTTGAAACTTTAATATTAATTTATGCAATTGCAATGCCTTAATTTTTAGTAAAGTTACACAGTCATAGCGTTAGCCATAAATGCAATGGTACTAATAATTGGCATAATTTCTTTTAGTCTTTCGGTTTCGGACAATAATTTTTATTTTGGTGCATCCCTACTGACAGTGTTCTGCTCGGTGTGTCGTCAACACGCTTCAGAAGATGACAAAACGATTCGTTTCATTGTTGGGACTAAAAACCTAAAACTGGAAGCCATAAAAGACCACGAATCATCCAAACGCCACATCCAGGTAAAAGAAAAACAAAGAGCGCACAGAGCAGAGCCCTACGCATATAATGACAGTTCATGGTTTGTGTGTGTATAAGAGAGAAAGAGAAAATGTCAGTATTTCATTGAGACTTGAGATTAAATAAACTGCTTAAGTATTATAGAGCTTGTATTATTAATTTTTCACATGCAGTTACACATTGTCAGTTAAAAACAAGAAAGTGGCTGGTAGATTTTGAAATCCACAGCCACAGAGGCCGGTGGAGAAAAAAGTAAATTTCCATCCCTGCGTTGATTCATAACCGTTCCAATCTTTATTTACAATCCCGGAAGAGAAGCCAATGCTGAATAAAGTCGTAGTTTTTGTTATTTTTGGACCCAAATGTATTTTGGATGCTTCAAGAGACTCTAATTAACCCACTGATGTCTCATATGGACTACTGTGATGATGTTTTTATTCCCTTTCTGGACAGGGACAGTATAGTGTGCATACACTTGCATACGCTCTCGGACTAAATATAAAATATCTTAAACTGTGTGTGAAGATGAACGGAGGTCTTACGGGTGTGGAGTGACATTAGGGGGAGGAGTTAATGACAGACATTTTATTTTTGGGCGAACTAACCCTTTAAGTGTGCCACGGTCAGTGTAACGTGTGTGTGTGCAGTAAAGGGTTCAGGGAAGGGACTCTCTCTGATCAACACTAATGCACTCTGGAGTAGCTGTTGAGTTTACTGTGTGTAAAAGGTTAATAGCTACTGCTCATGACCTCATGTAGATACTCTGCATTGGTTAGCGTTGATGTCTCCGTGCGTTAGTGTAAGCATGAGCTCCTTCTGTGGAACTCACATGGATTTGAACAGGAAACAGAATGATCTCTGATGATTCATCCTTCACCTTCATCCTCATGTTGAGCAATGCTTCTCAATGTGTCCTTACATAGATTTATACTAAAACATGCATTTTTAAAACCTTTTTTTAGCACTGTGTGTGCGTGCTTAAGTATTGATGCTAAGGAATGGATGTTTTGAACTTAGTCACTGAACTGCAGTATTTGTATGTTCTATGCTTTTTGTGCTTGTATGATTATTATGAATAACATTGAAGTCAAATGTGAGCCATTTCTAATGTAAAATAAATAAAAAAATGTATTACCATCCCTATGAAAGCCGCTTCAATGTAGGCTGTAGACAAGGCATCTGACTGGTTTTCATTTGAGCTTTTTTTATTGCACTATATCAGTCATGAGCCATATATAATAATTTCAACTTAAAAGATGAAAAGTGTTCTCTGGAGAAACGATTTACTTTTTAATTTACTTTTTTATTTATGTATTTTTCTGAAATGTCTTGTTGAAGCAAGAGAACACTTTTTTAAAATGTTTTATTATTACTTAATGCAATATTAATTATTTAAAAATATTTGACGACCAATATATATATATATATATATATATATATATATATATATATATATATATATATATATATATATATATATATATATATATATATATATATATATATATAAAGTTTGGATTTTTTTTTTTTTAAATAAGTATCTTCTGCTCACCAAGGCTGCATAAAAAAGAAGTAAAAACAGTGAAATATACAGCTGTTTTATCTGTGTATATATAGTAAAGTGTAATTTATTTCTTTTCTTTGAATTGTTTAGGTATGTAACGTTAGCTAAAAAAGCACATATTATTTTTTTATTATTAATTATTAATGTAGTTTAATAGTGGATTCCGTTGTGAAAACTAACCCCATGGAGGTATACCCACTATTGGTAAAGTCACAGAAGGTCAGTGTGTGCTGTAAAGTGTTGTATCTTTGAGAGAGTTGTTCTCATATGCACAGATGCATCCGATGAGCATCAACAGGGATCATTCTTGTGCACATCTGTCTTGTCTTGGTTTGAGCGTTCCTTGCGTTCTCCACACAGCACACGTCTCTGATGCCTTCACATGTGGGTGTGTTGAACAGGAAGATGTGAAGCCGAGCTTCCTAATTTAGCCCAGCGCTGTATGATTCAGCTGAAATGCGTCGAGGTGCAGCTGAAATCAGGCTCACGATGAATAAAATACACCGCGCTCTCTAATAATAGCCTGTGACAGGAGGAATATGTGCCATTGTTGAAGCCAGAGGCCATGGAAAAAATAATTTGGATTAGTGGGTTTATAATTATTTTCCTATTGTTCTGTCACAGAGCTAAATGATTTAATGATAATAACAGTCCATTAATATAAGATAATTACCTGACTGACCTCTGCTAGCGTGGCTGCGTCTGCCGGCGGGTGAGGAGGTCAAACCGGAGATAATGTGGATTCACAGACTGTGGGACGGAGAGGACAGGGCGGGTGAATTAACGTACCCGTGGGCTCTATGATGTCACTGTACTTATGGCATACGTGTGTGTGTGTGTGTGTGTGTGTGTGTCTGTGTGTGTGTGTGTGTGTGTGCGAGTGTGTGTGTGTGTGAGAGTGGGTCATATCGAACAGCCCCTCCCTCTTTTTAAAATAGCCAGTTGCGTTTAGTTAACGATTGTCATAGCTTGGCCAGAGCAACTAATCTCGGTAAAGCCACAGTTTCCTCCTAATCTCTAACCATTTCTCCTACTGTCTGATCGTTCCCTATCCCCTATATAGTGCACTGTCTGATCATTCCCTATTCCCTATATAGTGCACTGTCTGATCGTTCTCTATCCCCTATATAGAGCACTGTCTGATCGTTCCTTATCCCCTATATAGAGCACTGTCTGATCGTTCCCTATCCCCTATATAGAGCACTGTCTGATCGTTCCCTATCCCCTATATAGAGAACTGTCTGATCGTTCTCTATCCCCTATATAGAGCACTGTCTGATCATTCCCTATCCCCTATATAGAGAACTGTCTGATCGTTCCCTATCCCCTATATAGTGGACTGTCTGATCGTTCCCTATCCCCTATATAGAGCACTGTCTGATCGTTCCCTATCCCCTATATAGAGAACTGTCTGATCGTTCCCTATCCCCTATATAGTGGACTGTCTGATCGTTCCCTATCCCCTATATAGTGCACTGTCTGATCGTTCCCTATCCCCTATATAGAGCACTGTCTGATCGTTCCCTATCCCCTATATAGTGCCCTGTCTGATCGTTCCCTATCCCCTATATAGTGCACTGTCTGATCGTTCCCTATCCCCTATATAGAGCACTGTCTGATCGTTCCCTATCCCCTATATAGAGAACTGTCTGATCGTTCCCTATCCCCTATATAGTGCACTGTCTGATCGTTCCCTATCCCCTATATAGAGAACTGTCTGATCGTTCCCTATCCCCTATATAGAGTACTGTCTGATCGTTCCCTATCCCCTATATAGTGCCCTGTCTAATCGTTCCCTATCCCCTATATAGAGAACTGTCTGATCGTTCCCTATCCCCTATATAGTGCACTGTCTGATCGTTCCCTATCCCCTATATAGTGCCCTGTCTGATCGTTCCCTATCCCCTATATATAGCACTGTCTGATCGTTCCCTATCCCCTATATAGTGCACTGTCTGATCGTTCCCTATCCCCTATATAGAGCACTGTCTGATCGTTCCCTATCCCCTATATAGAGAACTGTCTGATCGTTCCCTATCCCCTATATAGAGCACTGTCTGGTCGTTCCCTATCCCCTATATAGAGAACTGTCTGATCGTTCCCTATCCCCTATATAGTGCACTGTCTGATCGTTCCCTATCCCCTATATAGAGCACTGTCTGACCGTTCCCTATCCCCTATATAGAGCACTGTCTGATCGTTCCCTATCCCCTATATAGAGCACTTTCTGATTGTTCCCTATCCCCTATGTAGTGCACTGTCTAATCGTTCCCTATCCCCTATATAGTGCACTGTCTAATCGTTCCCTATCCCCTATATAGTGTACTGTCTGATCGTTCCCTTTTCCCTATATAGTGCACTGTCTGATCGTTCCCTTTTCCCTATATAGTGCACTGTCTGATCGTTCCCTATCCCCTATATAGTGCACTGTCTGATCGTTCCCTATCCCCTATATAGTGCACTGTCGGATTGTTCCCTATCCCCTATATAGTGCACTGTCTGGTCCTTCCCTATCCCCTATATAGTGGACTGTCTGGTCCTTCCCTATCCCCTATATAGTGCACTGTCTGGTCGTTCTCTGTCCCCTATATAGAGCACTGTCTGATCGTTCCCTATCCCCTATAAAGAAAACTGTCTGATCGTTCCCTATCCCCTATATAGAGCACTGTCTGATCGTTCCCTATCCCCTATATAGAGCACTGTCTGATCGTTCCCTATCCCCTATATAGAGCACTGTCTGATCGTTCCCTATCCCCTATAAAGAGAACTGTCTGATCGTTCCCTATCCCCTATATAGTGCACTGTCTGATCGTTCTCTGTCCCCTATATAAAGCACTGTCTGGTCTTTCTCTGTCCCCTATATAGTGCACTGTCTGGTCGTTCCCTATCCCCTATATAGTGCACTGTCTGGTGTCTTGGCAACGCCAAACCCAGACTCATCCATGTGATCGTCAGACTGAAGCGTGATTGGTCGCTCAGAGAACACGTCTCACTGCTCTAGAGTCCAGTGGCGGCTGCTTTACTCCACTGCATCCCACGCTTTGCATTGCTCTTGGTGATGTAAGGCTTAGATGAGCTGCTCGGCCATGGAAACCCATTCCATGAAGCTCTCTACGCTGTTCTTGAGCTCATCTGAAGGCCACAGAAGTTTGGAGGTCTGGAGCTTTGACTCTGTAGAAAGTTGGTGACCTCTGCGTATTGTGACCCTCAGCATGCGCTGACCCCGCTCTGGGATTTTACGTGGCCTATCACTTCGTGGCTGAGTTGCTGTTGTTCCCAATGGCTTCCACTTTGTTCTAATCCCACTAACAGTTGAGCGTGGAATATTTAGTAGTGAGGAAATGTCAGGAATGGACTTATTGCACAGGTGGCAGCCTATCACGGCCCCACGCTTGAGTTCACTGAGCTCCTGAGAGCGACCCATTCTTTCACTAATGTGTGTAGAAGCGTCTGCAGGCCTACAGCTTGATTTATACACCTGTGGCCATGAAGGGACTGAACACCTGTACTCAGTGATTTGGAGGGGCGGCCCAATACTTTCGGCAATATAGTGTAAGCGCTCAATTAAAGACGGTAAATGTGAGTGGGTCCAATTTCATTGATCTTAAAAAGTTGGTGGTCTTTTTCTGAAATGTTTTAGATGATTGTTTGTCTCAATATTTTTAAATGTTGCAACTTACTTTCAGAGAACATTCAAAAGTAACGTTCCCATAATGTTTGGTAAAATGGAATGTTTCCTTAATGTTTTATAAACCTGGACGTTTTGAAGTTTCAGAGAACATTCCAAAATAATGCTTTCATAACTTAATGAAAATGTTAGCAAAACATTCTTAGAACGTTACCTTTTTGTTTCCCTCTAAACCTGCCTAACTTATTTTTAAGAATTGTTATGGCCTCTAAATAAAGACATTGGTAGTTTTTGAGATCTGAGTATTGTGTGAGGGCTTTCGTGCTCTTAACTGTTTGGAATGTGGATGCGTAGCTCAGAGGTCAGTGTTTGGCGCAGCTGTTGACATTGCTTTTAACACATGCACAGACACACTGAGCCGTGGTGCTCACGCCACACACACAGGTTTGAGTCTGTCCTCTGTATCGGTGAGCTTTGCTGCACTGCAGCATTGATTTGCGGGGGCGTCCCAATTCACAGGCACACACTCCATCTGTCCTGCAGCAGAGCTCACACTCATCCTGTTTGTGGCAAGGGTCATGAGGACATGATCAGTGTGTTCTGATGCTCAGACAGAAGGCTCTCTGAATGTTTCAAGATAAACTAGGCCTGGGCGATAAAACGATAATGATAATTATCGCTAAATAATGTTCCTCGATGATACGATAACAACAGTTCGATAAATTCTCAATACAATACTTAGGCGCTATGCGTAATGCTGCGAGTGCATTTTGCAGACCGGGCTTCTGTGTGCCGGATGCGGTGTTATTTACAATCAGTAGCTGACAGGTTTGGAGGATCGGAGTGAAGTGGAGCGAGAAAAATGAGCAATAGTGAAGAAAACTCATTCCAATTCAGCGCTCAAGACCAGCTCGGAGGACACAGATATTGCTGTCAAGAAAGTTCATCAACTTCAGTGGTTTGGAGATATTTTGGCGATCCCATCCGACATAAAACAGAGCGACGTATGTGCACTGCTTATCAAAGGTTCACGGTACACGGTAATGCAATTATTAAATGATCTTGCTTCTTCAAACAATGCCCAATTGGCACTAAGGGGCCTAAAGTGTGCCAAGAAAACATCCCCCACACCATTACACCACCACCACCAGCCTGCACAGTGGTAACAAGGCATGATGGATCCATGTTCTCATTCTGTTTACGCCAAATTCTGACTCTACCATCTGAATGTCTCAACAGAAATCGAGACTCATCAGACCAGGCCACATTTTTCCAGTCATCAACTCTCCAATTTTGGTGAGCTTGTGCAAATTGTCGCCTCTTTTTCCTATTTGTAGTGGAGATGAGTGGTACCCGGTGGGGTCTTCTGCTGTTGTAGCCCATCCGCCTCAAGGTTGTGTGTGTTGTGGCTTCACAAATGCTTTGCTGCATACCTTGGTTGTAACGAGTGGTTATTTCAGTCAAAGTTGCTCTTCTATCAGCTTGAATCAGTCGGCCCATTCTCCTCTGACCTCGAGCATCAACAAGGCATTTTCGCCCACAGGACTGCTGCATACTGGATGTTCTTCCCTTTTCACAGCATTCTTTGTAAATAGAATTTACCCATCAAATGAACAGTCCTTCGACACCCAGCACATATTCTGCATCGTCACGGCTCTGACCAGCTGGTGATTCGGTGGTCAATTCGACAGATGTGACGTAAACACCTGTAAGTGGCTATCTATCTATCTATCTATCTATCTATCTATCTATCTATCTATCTATCTATCTATCTATCTATCTATCTATCTATCTATCTATCTATCTATCTATCTATCTATCTATCTATCTATCTATCTATCTATCTATCTATCTATCTATCTATCTATCTATCTATCTATCTATCTATCCGTCCATCCGTCTGTCTGTCTGTCGGTCTGTCCATCCGTCTGTCTGTCTGTCTGTCTGTCTGTCTGTCTGTCTGTCTGTCTGTCTGTCGGTCTGTCTGTCGGTCCGTCCATCCTTCTGTCTGTATGTCTGTCGGTCCGTCCATCCGTCTGTCTGTCTGGCGGCCCGTCCATCCGTCTGACTGTCTGGCGGTCCATCCGTCTGTCTGTCTGTCAGTCCGTCCATCCGTCTGTCTGTTGGTCCGTCCATCCGTCTGTCTGTCTGTCTGTCTGTCTGTCGGTCCGTCCATCCGTCTGTCGGTCCGTCCATCCGTCTGTCTGTCTGTCTGTCTGTCTGTCTGTCTGTCCGTCCGTCCATCTGTTTGTCGGTCCGTCCATCTGTCTGTCTGTCGGTCCGTCTATCCGTCTGTCGGTCCGTCCATCCGTCTGTCTGTCTGTCTGTCGGTCCGTCCATCCATCTGTCGGTCCGTCCGTCCGTCTGTCTGTCTGTCTGTCTGTCTGTCTGTCTGTCTGTCTGTCTGTCTGTCGGTCCGTCCATCCGTCCATCCGTCTGTCTGTCGGTCCGTCCATCCGTCTGTCTGTCTGTCTGTCGGTCTGTCCATCCGTCTGTCTGTCGGTCTGTCCATCCGTCTGTCTGTCTGTCTGTCGGTCCATCCATCCGTCTGTCTGTCAGTCCGTCCATCCGTCTGTCGGTCCGTCTATCCGTCTGTCTGTCGGTCCGTCCATCTGTCTGTCTGTCGGTCTGTCCATCTGTCTGTCTGTCTGTCAGTCCGTCCATCCGTCTGTCTGTCTGTCGGTCCATCCATCCATCCATCCATCCATCCATCCATCCATCCATCCATCCATCCATCCATCCATCCATCCATCTATCTATCTATCTATCTATCTATCTATCTATCTATCTATCTATCTATCTATCTATCTATCTATCTATCTATCTTAGTGTTTCTCATTTCCATCTCTTTATGCCCCCCTCTCTTTCTGTGTGTTCTGCAGGGTCCACCCCTCCCTCCCTCCCTCTCCCTCCCTCCTCTCTCTCTCTCTCTCTCTCTCTCTCTCTCTCTCTCTCTCTCTCTCTCTCTCTCCGTGTCAGTGTGTTGTGTAGTATGGTTGAGGCTGTGTGCGCGTCTCTCAGTACAGATGCTGAAGGGTGATTACTCTTCTCTGTGACTCGTGGCACTGTGGATTTGACATGATCATCTGGTTCAGTAAGTAAAACTCAGCTATGCTACTAGAGCCGCTTCATTTTATAGTTAATGCACGTCTGCGTTGGCAATCTTCGGTGTGGTGTGCAGGGACATGGAGCGCATGTGTCCTTCACAGGCAGAAGGTTGGAAGGCTGGCAGGTGGGGACGCATTAGGTTTCACGCGGCGTCTTAAACGAGCCCACAGAGCTCCTGACCGGTGGCACGGCTGTTTTTTCTCCATTGGAAGCTCCAGTTACAGTTGAATGGGATTATGTCAAAGCTCTCTTGCATGGGTGCCCTCGCAGACAGATTTAGCTGCCGAGGACGGTTTCCGACGCGGTGTCAGGCTGTTGAGTCCGACCGGAATGAGTCAGCCGGTGTAAAGTTGGTTGCGTGGATGTAGCTTTCTAAGATCGTCTTGTGGCGGTGACCTCCAGAGTAGTAGCTTCACTGCGACAAAAGAGTGTTTTTGGATGCGTTAGGTAAGAACACGAGGGGGATCTCTAGTGACATTGACAGCAGATCCTCATTTATATGTCACACAGCAAAAAATGCTTTTCTTACTTAGTATTTTTGTCTTGTTACTAGTCTAAATATCTACATTTTCTTACATTAAGAAACATTTACGTTTTAAGATTATTTTTCTGACTCCACTGGCATATTATTTATCTTATTTTAGGCAAAAACTCTTAATGTTTAGTTATTTTTTTGCCAAAAAAGACAATTACTTTTGCTTGTCTAGTAAATACTTCTTGTTTTAAGAATGTTTAGATGTTTGGACTAGAAATAAGACAAAAATACTGAGTAAGAAAAGCATTTTTTGCAGTGCAGTACTATGACAGAGTATAGCCTACTTGTTATTAAAATAACACATTTAAAAAATGTATTATATATTTGAAATCAAATCAGCCAACCTGATTTTTGTACATCAGGTTACAGACATGCTCAGCGTTTGAGGTGTCACGTGCCTCCGCTGTAACTGTGTGTCTGCTGTAATTACTGCAGAAGTTGACTGTGGATCGTCCTTCATCATGCCGGCGGAGAAAGGCTCGCTCATTACGCCGCGTGTGTGGGAGTGTATGATTGTATCTGTAGGGGATCGAGTTAGTGCATGTTGCATTCTGATGCGTCATCCCCGCGCACATGTGCCTGAATGTTCACGAGCCCACAGCTGGGTTATGACAGACACAAGTGCAGCCCTGCGGTGTCGGATCGTCTGTCGCGGAGTGAGCGCGCCACGCATGAGGTCAAATGCTTTGCGTTGTCCTGGAGGGATCTTTTTCTCTTTTATTCACAGCTTGTCTTTGTGTGTGTGCATAGAGTACAGTATTAATTATTAGCTCCGGGACTGCAGGGTTTTGGGTGGAGGGGCGGGGGGTTGTGAACTACTGCTGTTCAGTGCTAATAAACCTGCTAGTCATTAAGACGTGCTTCACTACAGGCCCATAAGTTATTGTTGTAATGTTATTTAAAAAAAAAATTAAATAAAAACGGACACTTTACAGTTAGGTTCCATTTGCTTGCATTAGTTAAATACATTATTTAACCCTTTTCCCGCCAGCATTTTTGATCAATCAATCAATCAATCAATCAATCAATCAATCAATCAATCAACTTTATTTATATCGCGCTTTTACAATGACGATTATGTCAAAGCAGCTTCAGTGTCATTGCAACAAAATAAGATTTGGCTTTACAGTCGTTCTGGAGAACAGTTATCAGCTTATTTTAAGTGACAATGTTGGCAGATCAGTATTATAGTTTATAGAACTAAATAAGACCTAATAAATTAATTTTATTTGTATATTTAGTTGAATATTTTGGATCATAGTGTCCCCAACTGAGCAAGCCAAGCCAAAGGCGACAGTACAGATGCTATACTTCACAATATTTTCATTTTGTTGTATTCTTTTTTATCAACACTTGAATGTGCGTAAGCAACATTTTGAGCAAAATGCTGAGAAAATCACACTTTTGTCAAAGATTGTATTCAGAGCGATGATCAAACTCAGATCGATCGAGTCCATCAAAGCTTCACAGTCCTAGAGCTCGTCCTGGGTCGGCATTTCATTCAGGAACATTATGCCGTTTTGATTTAAATGCTGTTTAATGCTGATTACGTTATTTCACATATGTATTTGATTATGATATTGGTTGTTTTTGCTTCTTCTTCGCCTGTGTTTTGACCAGGATCTTTCTGTACTCTTTCAGAAGATGTGTAATAGCGCCTCCTTTTGTATAACAGTGAAAACACGGAAAGCCAGACATTTCCGTCAATGGCGGGGATAGAGTTAAAGATAAGAATGTTTGTTCATAACTTTGAGAGAACCTCGCCAGTAATGTTTTTGTAATGTCACGATACTGGAATTTCTAACTTTGATGTGATACCAAAATTTTTTTTGGACCATTTTTAATACCATGTTAAAAAAAATGCTGCATATACTATGAAATACATATTTTTTATATATATATATATATATAGTGTATATATATATAGTGTATATATATATTGTGTATATATTAGGGGTGTAACGATACGCGTATTCGTATTGAACCGTTCGGTACGAGGCTTTCGGTTCGGTACGCGGTACGCATTATGTACCGAACGGTTCTTGGACTAATTAATTAGATGTGGAAAATAAAAAAAGTGTGTGAAATATAATAATATGCGTTCAACAAGGTAGCCCAATAACCAAAACGATATAACAGGCAATGCCCCTGACACCGCCAAAGTGAAAAAAAAAATAAACACCAAATATGTTTTAGGCTTCTCAGTCAGGTGCTCGCTTATAGTAGGCTACGCGCTGAATGCTCGTGGCAAAATGGCAATTGTGTTTAACAAACCACAAATAGAAGATCCTCCAATAACCAACAGGTCTGGTGTTTGGGTGAACTGGATTCTCTGTAAGCTATGATGGTGTTGGCAAGAGTGATGGATTAAAAAACAACGGTATGTCGCATTTGCTGATGGTACAGCAGCGGGAATAATTCATGTCATGTCAATCAACTCATTTACGCCGACAACAAGACGATAAAAAGGAGAAACAGCCACAAACTATCCCACAAACTATCACCGCAGCATTTAGACAGACATTACCAACTTATTCAAATGGCAAAAGACATCACCGCGGCGAGTGGTCCATTTATAGCCGCGGATATGAGACCTAACGCCCGTTTCACACATACTCCGTCTGCAGTGCGTGTGCGGTGTGTATTTTTTTCCGTACCCATGTTAACGGATGACAGCTTTCACACTGCACGCGGATGCGGTCCGTCAGTCCGTTCCAGGAGCGTTGCGTCTGCAGTGCACGGATCGTTTTCGTACCGAGTCTATTTTTTGCTGCGCTGCGCTGCTGCACTAAAGCGACAGAAGATCGTTCGCATTAAAATAAATATGTACTGACGCGAAAATCTAGTAATTTCACCACAGATGCATATCATTTAAAATATACTCTTGTTTCAAAGTCAACACATGGCTTTTTTTTCTCAAGTAAAGCAACAAAACGACACCTTACCTGGCATTGAGGTAAAAAAAAAAAGTGCCATAATGGAGAGCACTCGTACTTTCTTGGCGGTGAAAAGCAAAGCTCTTTATGACCTGCAGGATTTCTTTTAAAAGGGTGTAAAAAAGAAAGAAAAGACGAGAGTCGGCTGTTTTTGAATAGCCTATTGTAAGTTTCTAATTTAAAATGTTTGTGATTTAAGGCTATAAACTATGTTTAAATGTTTTGCCACTTGTGTGAGCTAAATCTAAAGTATATAAATATGAATAAATGAATTTAATAAAATGTTGTTTAAATGTAGTAGGCTACGTAACCTGACTTCAATTAAAGAGTAAACAAAGAGAATTGGAATTCTGACGAGGCATGTTCAGTAAAAACTTTTGGATTTTAAATAAAAAATAATGAATCAATGCTGTGTTTGTGGTATGCAACAGCGGATCAGTTGCGGACTGCAAACGCAGTATATGTGAAAGCAGGGGCTCCTGCAACGCACACACGCACCGCACACGCTAATGTAAAGAGCTAATGTCTTATTCCTGTAACTAGTTTTAATAAAAAAATAATAGTTTTAAAAAAAAATAATAATAAAAAAGGTAATTTATCTGCCAATATTTTCTTTTTGCTGTATTTAAAACATACCGAACCGTACCGAACCGAACCGTGACACCAGTGTATCGTATCGAACCGAACCGTGAATTTTGTGAACCGTTACACCCCTAGTATATATATATTGTGAAAACAAAAAGCAGACTGCTTTTTGTTTTCAGGTTGACAACAGTATTCAGGTAAGAAACTGAAGTAATTAAATTTAAAATAACATTGGATAATCTTCATTGTAAAAAATAAAATACAGATGAATCCATTAAAGTTAAACAAATTAATCAGTCAAGAGCAGTGAGTGACGTATATATTCTGTACCGTATCAGCGTTTCGACCACACGGATCCGCCGTTTTGGAAGCATGAATCCGATATTTTTTTGAAACCGGGTCCCAAAGTGGGTAAATCTGAAAACGATCATCTTCCGTCTTCGTGTTTACAGCGAATCTGTATATTTTCTCAAACGGTGATGTCATCACACTATGTCCAGCACGGTAAAAGAGTTAAGGGATACAACTACGGGCACTGGGCATGCGCACATCAATATCGCGTCATTTAATGACCGTGTCTGCATACCTGTAAGGGTATGTTTAGGGCTGGGGTAGGTGTAGGCATTAATAAAACACATCTGTTAAGTAGCAAATGTATTTATTGTTAGTTTATCGTGAGATTTTGTCTCACCTCCGACCACTGCTATACCCCTTCTAGCCACAACTCTTCTTCTCCGTTTTTAGTGTATTTCTGTGGCAGAATTACAGCGCCACACACTGGCCTGGCATGCAAACTACATCGTTTTGAGTCGGTTTCATTGCTCTCGTGTGGACGCTGATATTTCTTGAAAAGAGGGGAAAAAAAAAAAAATTGGGAAAGCTCTGGCTTTGTGTGGACGGGCCTTAGACCCGTCACACCAACACTATTTAACCGGAGTGAGTGAGAGGAGGTGGTGCGCTGTCAGTCGGAGAGGAGAGCGCAGTAGGTGTATCAATACTGTAGAAAGGAATATTGGTATCGTTTCAGATATTTCAGTCTCGATACATATTGAAATATCAATATTTTTGACAACACTACTTGCCAGAACGTTCTGAAGTTGTGAGAACATTCTCTAGTGCTCATTTGTGTTAAACTTAAGTGTGTGTTGTCACACAGCAAGTAATCTGGAAACCAGAACACCTCAGAGAGACGTTCACACCGGACTGTAAGAAACCACTTAAAAACCAGCCTAACTTAAAACCCCTCAGAACAACACACACAACTGCATACAACAGTTCTTTATTAACATTGATGTTTCCATGAAGACTCCTTAACTCAATCTGCTTGCAATGTCATCATTCTCTATAGGGCACAGCTGATTGGTTCCTGCTGTCTCAGTAGTCAATGAACACGCTGCTCATCCTTCAAATACTTGGTCAGTGTTTGCTGTAGCAGTTTTCAGAAGCCCGGCACCTGTATAGATCTGCTCCGGGTCATTCATGTATGCTATATTGTGCAGCAGCAGTATTATATGTCTTACTCGCTCACAGTGTGTTGTTTGTGTATTGGCAGTAGCAAGTCCTGTACTTGCAGCAGCAGTGTAGCAGATCTATTTCACCAAGACCAAACATACCAACATTGTCACATCCATAAACATGACAAACACTCTGAGAGCATCCGAGGTCAAAACCACTTTAACTGTCTCATTATATCCCCTGACGCATCCGCTTTTTTCTCCGTGTCTGAAGCGCTTCAGTCTCTCTAAGCCCCGCCTCTCTGAGAGCTGGTCTGCTCTGATTGGTCAGAAAGCAAACGCTCATTATCATATCTGAATCTCAGCTCTTGACACTCAGTGATACGAACAGTAGTGATGGCTTGGTTTGACCGCATCGATCTCATCAAAGTGGATGTGCTTTGCGTCTTCTCCACATGAACAACACGAACCAAACTCTTTCAGTCTCAGATACAGCTACAGTGTGTGAGGGCGGGGCAAAGAGACACTGTTAAGCCAATCACAACCAGAGGTGGGCATTATGCAAATTAGTTACAAGACTGGTGACTTGTTTCAGTTCAGAATCGCTTTTTTATTTTGAGAGACAAAACTAAATGTAGCTGCACTTTGATCTGTGAAACGTTCACAAACAGCTCTATTACACACTACATCAAAGGGAATGATATGGGCACTTAAGATACACATCACATTAAGATAAAAAATGGTTCTTTTAGGTCTCTGAAGGTCTGCATTGTTACGAAAACACCATTGAAAGTTTATATTTAAGAGTACAGTAACATCCTAGCATTGTGGTGTTGAGTTATGCTATTCTTCACTTATCATCAACCTCACATTCACCTGCAAACTTTTCGTTCAAGTTTTCTCTGTTTCCTGCTGATTCAGTTTATAAGTCAGAACATCTGCGTTCAGCTCTAGTTACAGTCACATTAAAGTCATGTAGATGTCTGGATGCTCTCAGGTGCTGGTGCTCATGAGCGCCCCTTTTACCAAGCCAATACCCTGCCACCAAAACGAGGACTTGGGACCCAAGGGTTCAGGTCGGTTTTTGGGACACAAGCATTTTGTCTAATGCTATTGAAAGGGTTTGTTTTCCTGCGTCTCTAATTAACACTCAAGCAGCAGATTTAGAGCAGGTGAACACACAACTGCACAAATTAAACGTCTGTTATCATCACGCGTAAACTAATTACTGTTGCATTTTAGTCAGCAATGCTGAAAGTACAGTATCATAACAGTATATAGTTAATGCTATAGGTCTGCCCACACCAAATACATAACCACAACCCCACTCCATGAGGCGTTTAGTAGAGACTCTGGTCATGTTTGGTGGTTTGAGAGTAGTTCAGCTGTTTTAGTGTTTACAGTAACTGGACACTTTTTCTAATGGGGTAACATGACAAAACTTAACATTGTTGTTTTTGTCACATTGAGTTGTTCCCGCAGCTTTCCAGCCAAACAACCCTGAGGCAATAAAAAACAAGCTCTCTTTTACTGTCCTCTCTCTCTCTCTCTCTCTCTCTCTCTCTCTCTCTCTCTCTCTCTCTCTCTCTCTCTCTCTCTCTCTCTCTCTCTCTCTCTCTCTCTCTCTCTCTCTCTCTCTCTCTCTCTCTCTCTCTCGTTGGGAAAGTCTCATTCAGTTTGTACAGACCATTCATTTTAGCAAACCACTCATGACTGCCCTAGTGGAAAAAAAGTATACCAAAATGTATTTAAAATATGTTAGTATTTCATACTAAGTATACTACAAATCATTTAATATGTTTACTGACATATCGCTTGAGTTTTACTGATAATTAAACATTATTTGGAATACTTCAATATTGCACATTTGATCATATTTATAAAAGACAGATACGCTGTACCGATTCTTTCCAAAAACAGCCGAGCTCGTGGAGGCGTGCAGTGGGCAGATCTAAAGTGTCACGAGCACACACACACACACACACACACACACACACACACACACACACACACACACACACACACACACACACACACACACACACACACACACACACACACACACACACACACACACACTTCTTTAGTGATATTGTTGATCTCGTGTCTAAAAACACAATGGCACCGGCGCCGACGGCTCCTGTAACCTGAACGAAGCTTATTGATGGACGTGGTCTTGCTCTCGCTTCTAGCCGGACTTCTAGTGTTTGTGTGGGTGCATGTGTGTGTGTGTATGTGTGTGTGCGTTTGCTCATCCGGGAGAAGTGCCCATACAAGGAGTTCTGCCCTTTATGATGTCATACAGGCACATACTCGGAAAAAAAACTTGTAATCCTGAAGGAGTGTGTTTGGCACACTTGTGTTTTGTGTGTTTGTTTTTAACCCAGCATTTTTAGAGTGTAAGTATATCAGTTTAGTATACTAAAAGTACAATTGCAGATTATTTATATTAAATACACAAATATAAATGTATTTGTAGTGTATTTTGCATAAAATTATAATATTCTAGCCTAGAAATCTAGACGCACCTTAGCAGCAGCAAATGTAATTTGCAATCAGGGCGTCTAGCAACTCTCCGTTGGCTTGCGAGCTGGAAAACCCAAACTCTAGTCAGGCCAATCACATCGTGTATAGAGTCAGTGGGCGGGGCTTAACATAATGATGGCAGAGTTGTAACCATTCTGTGTGCTACTTAAAAACAAAGAAGCTGGTGAACAGCGGCCTTTCAAATCGGCTTTGGCCGCGACACTGGAAGACTTGGAGTTAAGCTTTTACATTTACATTTATGCATTTTTGCATTTTATCCAAAGCGACTTACAACTCAGGATTACAGGATGCGATCTGTTAAGAAGAGGCAAAGAAACGCAAAAAGTGCCCTAAATACCAAGATTTGTATACTGCTCAGAGTAGCAACAACCAGAAAAGGGAAGGAAAAAAGAAAAAGTAGCTTTTCTTTGATATATTTTCTATATTAGTGTTGAAGCAAAGACGCTACCGAAAGATGTTTACGTTGTTGAAACATCTTCCAAGTGTGAAACATTTATGCGGATTACATATACTTTATAAGTCTTGGTTATGGCAAAAAGTAATTAGATATCAGACAATCTGTATCAGACAGAGCAATAGTGACACATGGTAAAAACAGTTGGATCCAATGTAGTCGTCACGAAGAATGGAACAGTGTCCTACTGACATGATCTGGAACAATTAAAAATGAATTCATTTAATGCTAAAATTGTATGGATGTCAATGCAAAGACTGTGAACTTTCCACTTCAAAACGTCCTGTAATCCTTAGAGGTCGTCTCTGTCGTATTCCTGTGCTTGAGTCAGTGGGCGGGGCTAAAGAGGCAGTGATGTAGAAGTGGGCGTCGGTCTTCTGCAGAGGCGGGATTTGATGTCATACTGAGACAAAATCCAAAATGAGTTTTTTTGGCAGCTTGCTTTCAAGAAAAGACAACAAAGTATTGAGTTCTGAAAATTACAGGATGTTTTAATAGTACAATAACCTCTTACATGTCAAAGATAAGGGGGAAATTGACTCAATTCATAACTCCTTTAAAGTGGAGCAGGAGGAGAATCACACTAAGATACATCTGTTGAAAAAGTGGCCAAAGCAATGTTAATATGGAGGAATTCTCTGTATGGGTTTTTTACCTGTTTACCTGTATTCTGTGTCGGTTTTATTTTTTATTTTAGGGTTTATTTTCTTCGTACAGTACAGTAAGTTTAATGTTAGTCTGTAAATAATCTGAGTTAATGCTCTGGAAATGGACTAATCTGCTTTAAACTGCCATAAATCATTTATCTTTTATAACACATGACTCAGAATGAAATATGATTCACGCAGCTGTTGTATAATACTTTCTTAATGGCGTCTGAACAGCTGTCCTTATTGTGGAGCCACACGGCAGTGAGCAGAAATTAAATGAACCAAGCTACATTGAAAACTTTGCATTGCAAGAACTGTGCACATAATGATTTATATTTATGCATTTGGCAGATGCTTTTATTGATAGTGATTTACAGTATGATCACTGGCATTTAATTTACTTTTACCACAAGCAAATGGCTTCTCATCTAATCATGACTCTCTGCAACATCATGTTAATATACACTATATTGCCAGAAGTATTGGGCCGCCCCTCTAAATCACTGAGTTCAGGTGTTCAGTCTCTTCATGGCCACAGGTTTATAAATCAAGCTCTCGGCCTGCAGACGCTTCTACACACATTAGTGAAAGAATGGGTCGCTCTCAGGAGCTCAGTGAACTCAAGCGTGGGGCCGTGATAGGCTGACACCTGTGCAATAAGTCCATTCCTGACATTTCCTCACTACTAAATATTCCGCGCTTAAACTGTTAGTGGGATTATAACAAAGTGGAAGCCATTGGGAACAACAGCAACTCAGCCATGAAGTGATAGGCCATGTAAAATCACAGAGCGGGGTCAGCGCATGCTGAGGGTCACAGTGCGCAGAAGTCACCAACTTTCTGCAGAGTCAACAGCTCCAGATCTCCATGCATTGTGCCAAGTGTAAAGTTTGGTGGAGGAGGGATTATAGAGTGGGGTTGTTTTTTAGGGGATGGGCTTGGCCCCTCAGTTCCAGCGAAAGGAACTCTTAATGCTTCAGCATACCAAGACATTTTGAACAATTTCATGCTCTCAACTTTGTGGGATCAGTTTGTGGACGGCCCCTTCCTGTCCCAGCATGACTGCGCTCCAGTGCACAAAGCATCGGTCCATAAAGACATGGATGAGGAGTTTGGTGTGGAGGAACTTGACTGGCCTGCACAGAGTCCTGAGCTCAACCCGATAGAACCGCTTTGGGATGAATTCGAGCGGAGACTGAGAGCCAGGCCTTCTCGCCCAACATCAGTGCCTGACCTCACAAATGAGCTTCTAGAAGAATGGGCAAAAATCCCCATAAACACACTCCTAAACCTTGAGGATGGCAGCTAATGTGCATGTAGAGGTAGGAGTCACAAAACTTAAGGCAATAGTGTTTGTTAAGGCAAAAAAGGTTGAATGTAAATAGTGGTAGATAAGTGCATAAATTCTGTTCACACAAAGTGTACATAAATGAAATACGCTGTTTATGCTAAAGGTAAAATATTTGAGCTATGCTGGGCTGAGTAAATGTGGTAATCAAATCTCTAGTGGTGCAGCTTCTACATGTGGAGATTCATGGAGTTAAATAAAGTCAGCAGGACCAGATATTGCTCGGACACCCTCTTTAATATTTAATGTGTTATGGCTGATGTCTGTGTGTGTGTGTGTGTGTGTGTGTGTGTGTGTGTGTGTGTGTGTGTGTGTGTGTGTGTGTGTGTGTGTGTGCTTTGACATAAGCACAGATGAGACTGAGAGCAGCTCTAGGTCATGTTTGCATAGTCAGACTCTGGATCAATACGTCCGGCTGGACAGACGCCCTGTCATGCTTTCTCAACAATACATAGAAATGACACATTTAATCTTTTAGGGAGAAGAATGACTGACAGATGATTAGAGACAAGCCCCGCCCACTTACTAAAACACCACCTCATTTACCAAAGAGACTCTACATCTGACTGATTTCACTGGCACTGCATTGCCAGTATCAGTTTACTGTCATTCACTGCACAGAATACTTCATCCCACAATGCAGTTCATGTCGACCGAGTCAAATGAGTCACAATTTATGGAAGCAGGAGGCAAATAAATCATGTGCTCTTCCCATTGACTTTAGTGATGAAAATCAGTCCATTTGAGTCGTGCCTTAGATGCAGTTTGCATGTCGAATTGAATTGATTTTCATGGCAAATCCAAGAGGCACTTCAGCCCCCGCCCGACACCGTGAGCGCCCTCCCATGTGGCCCGTATCTGCAAAGCAAAGGTGACATCCTCTGCGGTCGATCAATATGCAGCGTCAGCACATCTGAGAGGGCTTTGACTGCGCAGCCGGCGGAGGTCCCCTAAAGAGAAGTGTGTGTGTGTGTGGCCAGGAAGTGACATGTCATCTGCTCTCTCTGAAGCGGATCCCAGCCATCACATTAAAGGGCAGCGCGCCGCTGCTCGCCTCACGATGAGGAGGAGGAGGAGGAGGAGGAGGAGGAGGAGGAGGAGGAGGAGGAGGAGGACGCTGTCTTTCTGCATTTGCATTCATTTCTTCTCTATGCTTTTTTAAAGCAGTGGTTCTGTGTGTTTTTTCTAGGCTTGGTTGTGTTTATGGGCCGCAGTATAACATGTCTTAATACTTCTTTTTTTTTTTAAACGCAGTATTTTTCTTATTTTCTCCCTTTATTCCACACCGCTGTCTGTCCTTTGAACGGCTCGTTTGCTTCCTGCTTCTATGAAGCCCCTCCCTCTGAAAAACACAATGGTCTTAGATTGGTCAGATGGCCAAATGTAGTTTCCTGTATTTTGATTGGCTGAAGTGCCAAGCACAGGTTAAGGCCACGCCCCTTCCCATTACGGGCAGAAGTCACATCTGCAGAGACTAGTGAGGGTTTATGATGTCACCAACCCAGGAAGAAGCTCGTTGTAGTCCAAACCGGCCATTTTTGTAGGCAATAAACTGCCGTAACTTTAAAAGACAATATCTCCGTTTGCAGTGAACTTTCAGCTCTGTAACTTTGCAGATACTGTTTATGCTCAAGCAGCAACATTACACACTAACTAAAGTTAAAAAAGTCAAATCGCATGCAAACACCCCTTTAAAATAAGAATTAAAAAGATTGTCACAAAAGACCAGCATTTTTAGCTACTGTATTTACCAAAGTCATCTATATAAGAGCATCCCAGCTCATAGTTCACCCCAAAATCAAAAGACATTGACACTAAATAAATTGAAGCCTATTTTTAGGACTATTAACTCTTTCTTCGCCAGCGAGATGCCAGTATTTTTGATAATTTTCTCAAAAATGTAATGTCCCCCAAAATATTTTGTTGAATGAATGTCTGAACATGCACTATAGAAAAGAAAGAACGGAGCCTCTGCTTTTAAACAACATAAATTGTATTTATTCTTTTTGCAATTTCAGGCGTTGTTTTTTATAAACACTCGAATGTGGGTACGTTTCATAAAGAAGCAACATTTTGAACAAGTTCAAAGACTACAGCATGTGTCAGCAATGCTTTTATCGGTTGTTTCTGCGTCTTCTTCACCTGTGTTTGGATCAGGTGATTCTGTACTCTGTCAGAAGATGTGTAATAGCGCCCCCTACCATATAACAGTGACAACACAGAAAATTACTCCAATGCCAGTGAAAGAGTTAAAGGGATTAAACGTAAGATTTTTCATGTACACTTTATTATAACCAATGTGTGAACAGCTTGTATCAAAACGTAAAAATGAGACATTCCCTGACTTCCTAAGTTGTAAACCCTGTAGACTGATTTCTATGAGAAGGACTCATATCAAATGGATGTGACGTTTACGCTGCCGGAGCCTCTTCTGTTCAGCTAAACGAATGCTTATACAATGTTCAGGATAATGAGACTATATCGATATAGTCTCTGATATACTTTATAATCAATCATAGCAGTGTAATTTTAATGATTTCATCTGTCGGCATGAAATGCCAGTGAATTGCAGAGCCGGTGCAAATATATTCCCATCACTGCGATCAGATGCTTTCTGAACTGCTGTTTTCTCACCGCTGTTGTTATGATGTTATTGAGAGGAAAGTGTGAGGCACATATTTACATATTCATCTTAATATTTTTTTTTTTTTAGAAGCTGGTATTTCCAAATTTATTTTGCTTCTGAGAAAAGAACGAAAAGAACTTCACCATGAGTGTATCGGGGGCAATCAATCACGTTCAGATATCAACACTGCTGCAGTTCACTTAACAACGCTAATAACAAGGGTTTCTGAATGCTACATACAGCCTCTTTTTTGATTCTTAGTTTCTTTATTTTCGTATAGAAATGAACATTAAAGGGGTGCTTTTGATATATAAAAGGTCATGGTAATATAAGATTATCCTGCAAGTTTCAGAGCTGAAAACTTCCTTTTTAGTCAAAGAAAAGCTTTTATAGACACCAGGCCCGAAACCGATCGTGAGCTTCATCTTTACGTCATCGCGCTACGAAACACCACTGCAGCGCGTCTAATTCAGTAGCCCCGCCCACCGACTCATGGAGCTGATTGGTCGATCACTGTGTTTGCGCTTATATCGACCGATCGTGCGGGCCATGTAATATAGAAATAATATTCCAATCAATCGAGGGTGGATGAGAAATAAATCATTGTGTTTGTTTGAAGAAGACTTTCACAAGCCCTGTGGTCGAGAGAATCATGGCAGTTGCCGCTCTAATAATCTCTCCCTCATGTGAACTGACAGCGGAGCTGAAGCTCATTAAATATGCAGATCTTATCCAATCCTAGCCGTGGGCGTTTACTTCTAAGTCTCCAGTGACAAGCCCATCAGGACCCAGCGTTCAGGAGAGAGCCTCAAAACCAGTGGAGAAAATAGCCTATTAGTGATTAGTTATGATGTGTTTGAATGTAAAATGTAAAATGACACGAACGTCATTAGTTGACCTCAGACAACAGGATAAAAAAGAAAAAAAGCCAGTTCATGACACCTTTAACTGAAATAAATAACAGCTGTTTTATTGTTTATTAGAACTGTTCAAAATATGCGGTAGTAAGATGTTTTTTTTGTTATGCATTCATTCAACAAGGCATGAAAATGGCAGCATTTATAATGCTACAAAAGTTTATATTTTAGGAATAAATTACATTACAGTTAATAAAATTAATAAAATTACATTTTATTTGACAATATAACTGTTTTTACTGTGTTTTAGATTTTAAAAAATGCAGTAGCATTGCACCGATATGAACATTTTGTCCGCTACCGGTAACCGATAATTCTTTTATATTTGATAACTGATATATTGGCCAGTAAATCTAAATAAAAAAATGAATATTATTTTTGAGAGCCTGTTTACACAAAAATAATAGTTTCATTATTCAATCTTTGTCCCACACACACGGTTAGGATGTTCTCATTATAATTTTAGATAGCCGATATGACAGACTTGTGCTATAGTTCAGTATTTTCCTTTTTTTGAAGGTGATTTCAATCATATTTCAAGCGGTTCATAACCATCATGGCGAACAGTGCGCATCTGAAGTGTCTCAGCAGAAGGAAATAATGCATCATTATTATCGGCTTTAATATATCTGCCAAATGTTCTTACCGTACCGATAACGTTAATGAACATGTATCGGCCGATACCGATATAGAGGAGACTTATAAGAGGCGTTATAAATACAATCTATTATTATTATTATGATTATTATTATGATTATTATTATTATTATTATATCATGCATCCCTAAAATGCAGTCTTTTGAGCAGAAGAGACTTTCAGAAACATTCAAAAATCTTACCGACCCCAAATTTTCCAAGTATTGTTCATTATTAATTCATATAATATATTATATTAAAAAAATGTTATCTTTTCCATGTAAATTGAGATATAGTTTTGCAAATTATGTAAATCTTGTTAAAAAAAAGAAGAAAATTTGTTGACTCTCAAATTCACAAACTTCACCTTTTGAAATTCCCAAGATTCTCAGAGACAAACGGATTGTCATTTCTGTGATGAGGCAGTTGTGTTCCCGTGAGTAGTAATGGTTGTGTAACTCACCCACTCACTTGCTGAGGCACTATTTCCTCAACTTTACTAGTCATTTGTCAAGATGTTTGCATTGTTCATGATGGCGTCTGATTCGCTGTTCAGTGGGTTCAGGTCTGGACTTCATGCCGTCAGTAAATCACTTCTTTATGGATCGGAAATGCTGGAACAGAAGAACATCTCTAGACATTATTCTCTACACTGTAAAAAAAATATTGTTGTTTTTTGTTGGTTTACCTTAAAAAAGTAAGTAACCTGGTTGCCTTAAAATTTTGAGTTTATTGAAATTAAAAATCTGAGTTGATACAATGAAGGAAATTTGTTTAATAAATAGAAACTCAAAATATTTTTGTATCTGAACCACATAACATTTTTGGATAAATCATGAAAATAGCACTATTTGGCTGCGTCATCAGAAAAAACCCCCCCACACAATTCCCCAATATGCTTACAAAATCTTTTAATAATTTTTTAATAAAGGTTTTTGAATCTCAAAAAATTATCATTGTATTAACTCAAAATTTTAATTTCAATGAACTCAAAAATTTAAGGCAACCAGGTAACTTTTTTTCTAAATATTTTTTTTTACAGTGTAATGACTTATTATTTTTTTATACGGTGAATGCAAACGCATTTGTGGTGTCATTTGATCAGTTCAGTTCAGTTTTATTTCATCCGTTTAGGAAATGTAGTTTGCACAGGTGCCACACATATAATAATTTATACAATCACACACATAAATTCATATAAAAAATCGATTATCCACGATTACAATCGATTTAACATAGAAATAGCAGTGTTTAAACCTCTTCGTTCTCCCCCTATTCCTCTGACCTGATGGGAGTACCACAAACTCTCTATGCAATGGATGGGAAGAGGAATTCATTATCACATAGGCGTTTTTAACAATGTGCTCTAAATGTCTTGAAGTGAGATCTGTTGACCTCCGATAATCCGAGATGCAGTCTTAATCAACCTCGTCAATCTATTTCTACTAGACAAAGTAATACAGTCAAACCATTCAATGACACAGTAGGACAAAACAGATTCAATAAAACTCTGATAAAACAAATGCAGGTGTAAGCATGTCGTTTCTGAACATAAGCTCAGGTGTGAATCCTCTGGTGCTGGAGTCTCTTTCACCGGGCCGGCATTGAGAGACAGGCTGCATTAAGGCCTTGGCGGAAACAAAGGACGATCACTCAGTCATGTGAGAGACATCGCGTGTAATATCCAGCTCTCTCCGCGAAGGCCTGACAACCCCGGAGCGATCCGTTCTTCAAAAGACCCTCTCTCGCCACGGACAAAAGAGGACTCTCTGGAAGAAAAGGCAGCGCGGCTCGCAATCTCTTTACCCTTTACTCTGAAATGACTTCCAGTGGCACCCTTTCATCCGCAGCTATTTGTTTCAGAAATAGCCTCGTCTCCGTAGAGAGATCTTCACATTCTCTTCCCCTGATGGGAGATCACAGCACAATTAAAACTTGCCACGCGGACAAAGAAAACCTGTTTTGCAATCTGATGTTGAATTGTGTTTATGGAAATACCGAGCGCTCACCCCAAAATGTATCTTCACGTGGTTCCAAACACGCATATTTCCTTCCTTCTGTGAAACACAAAAGAAAAAGATGCTCTTTTCTGATGTAGTGCAGTTACACATTGGAGAAATGCCCCATTTGCTCAAAATCCACCGAACCAGTTCTGCATCTCACGGGTTTATCTGTGGCAATAGCCAACTATACATATGGGTCAATATTATATATTTTTATTTTATGTCAAAAATCATTAGGATATTAAGATCATGTTCCATGAAGATGTTTTGTACATGTCCTACCGTAAATATATCAAAATTGAAATGTATTATTAGTAGTACTCTGCATTGCTAATTACTTAATTTGGACAACTTTAAAGAAAACCTCTTTAGTTATTCATCTTTCATGGGCCGATACCGTGAAGCTGGTTTAGCTGGCTAGCCAGATAAGTTTAAGCTTAGTTTGTGCCAATCCTGGGTTTTAGTTACCATGAAAGTGGTTTGGCTTTTAAAGTGGTTTTTAGTGTTCATTGCCATAGTAACATGTTATGTTGCTTCTTTCATGTTTGTGGTACGTTTAAAATGAGATGTTCGATGAGTGGCACTAAAAGCACAAGATTAATGCAAGTGAAAATAACGCGGCAGCTACACTAAACCTAAACCCAAACCTAAGCCATAGTGTTAACTCAACAAACCTGAGATCATAACACATTTACTGAAGCTGGAGAAGAGCTGTGAGGATGATTATGTTATGCAAATGTCTAAATGCATTCATTTATGAGTCATCCTCTATGCTAAAAATCTTTTGAGAAATCATGTAAAGAGTCTTTAGTAATCAATAATCTGGGCAGTTTCTGGAGTGTTATGGGTGGTTAGGGTGTTCTGGATGGTTACTAGGGTGTTGCTTGGGCATTGCTATGTGGTTGTTAGGCTGTTATAGGTGGTTTCTAGAGTGTTATGGGTGGTTTCTTGAGTTCTTTGGGTGGTTAGGGTGTTCTGGATGGCTACTAGGGTGTTGCTTGGGCATTGCTATGTGGTTGCTAGGGTGTTATAGGTGGTTTCTAGAGTGTTATGGGTGGCTGCTAGGGTGTTCTGTCCGGTCCCAGGGTGTTGCTAGGGTATTGCTTTGTGGTTTCGACGGTGTTATAGGTGGTTTCTAAAATCTTAATGATGGTTACTAGGGTGTTATGGGTGGTTTCTTGAGTTCTTTGGGGGGTTAGGGTCTTCTGGATGTGATTGATAGGTGGTTTCTTGGGTGTTCTGGGTGGTTGCTTGGCAGTTGCTAGGGTGTTATGGGCGTTATGGGTGGTTAGGGGGTTCTGGATGGTTACTAGGGTGTTGCTAGGCAGTTGCTAATACATTTCTATGTGGTTGCTAGGGTGTTCTGGGGGGTTGCTAGGGTATTATAGGTAGTTTCTAGGGTGTTGATAGATGCTATGGGTGGTTAGGGTGCTCTGGATGGTTACTAGGGTGTTGCTTGGCAGTTACTGGAGAATTATTATGTGGTTGCTAGGATATTCTGGACTGTCTGGACTAGGGCAGTTCTGTGTGCTAGGGTGTTATGGGTGGTTTCTAGAGTGTTATGGGTGGCTGCTAGGGTGTTCTGTCCGGTCCCTGGGTGTTGCTATGTTTCTACAGTGTTATAGGTTTTTTTCTAGAATCTTAATGATGATTACAAGGGTGTCGCTAGGGTGTTATGGGTGGTTTCTTGAGTTCTATGAGTGATTCGGGTCTTCTGGGTGTGATTGATAGGTGGTTTCTAGGGTGTTCTAGGTGGTTGCTTGGCAGTTGCTAGGGTGTTATGGGCGGTTAGGGTGTTCTGGATGGTTACTAAGGTGTTGCTAGGCAGTTGCTAGGGCATTGCTATGTGGTTCTTACAGTGTTATAGGTGGTTTCAAGAATTGTACGGGTGGTAACTAGGGTGTTGCTAGGGTGTTATAGGTGATTTCTAGAGTTCTATGGGTGGTTAGGGTCTTCTGGATGTGATTGTTAGGTGGTTTCTGTGGTGTTCTGTGTGGTTGCTGGGGTGTTCCTAGGCAGTTGCTAGGGTGTTGTGTGTGCTATGGTGTTATAGGTGGTTTCTAGAGTTTATGTGTGGTTTCTAGGGTGTTCTGGGTGGTTGCTAGTTGTTGTTATAGGTGGTTTGTAGTTTGTTATGGGTGGTTGATAGGGTGTTATGGATGGTTTCTAGAGTGTTATGGGTGGTTAGGGTGTTTTGAATGGTTACTTGGCAGGTTGCTAGGCAGTTGCTAGGGCATTACTGTTTGGTTGCTAGGGTGTTCTGTGTGGTTGCGCTAGGGTGTTATACATTCTTTCTAGAGTTGTATGGGTGGTTTCTAGAGTGTTGTGGGTGGTTACTTGGGTGTTGATAGGCAGTATATACGGTGTTCTGGATGATAGAGCTATTCCTTCCGTGTCCAGGCAGGCTGTGAATCGGATGAAATGTTCCTGTAGTTTTCAGTGATGGCTGCACTCTGGTCTGATCCCACACTCCCCTCTCCACTCTTCATTACCGGCATCATTAATGTCTTTCCTCATTTCACATGGTGCAGGGCGCGTCCTCACCGCATCAGATCAGCAGGGAAGGATCATGCTCCGGCTTTCTTGAGTAGTTTATACTGTGCAGTTACAGTAGGGGGCAGAGCTTTAAAAAGAGCCTCTGAAGTTACTATCCAAAACTAGACCTCCAGCTCAATATATCAGCAACCCTACACGAAACACTAGTACTGCTGACAGTTTACTCGTGTCAACTACACATCCATAGGATGCTTGCCTTACAAAGGAATGGTTTAATAGCTGATGAATATACGCCTGGCATCAACAAAGCTCTTCACGTAACTCTAAAAAAATTACTGTATAAATGCCTTAAGGGAATCTTTCCTATTTCTATCATTTAAATGCCTGAAAGAACCAAGTGACTGTGAATCATGGACATTTTAATCAAGTGCACTTAATATTGCCTCCTTTTGCTTGGCTGTAAAACTCTTTGAGCAATAAAACTAGCCTTTTGTAATGCACCACTACTAACTCACTGGAAACTACTTGATCCTTTGAACTGGCGTCAAATGCAGGTCAAATAGTGGTGTTGGCCAACACCGCACAGGTCATAATACAATGCATAAACATGCAACATTTGAACTAAAAATGACATGTTCCTGTTTATTTACTACAATTAAATGCATCTCATTAAATAATTACAGGCCTGCATTAATAATGAAAATGCCTGCACTTCCTCGGATTGCTCTACCATGTCAACTATTATATTACACATTTGAGGATGGCTTAGGAAAGAGGAGATACTGAGAAAGAGATACTGGTCAAAGAGAGCAACCGAAAAGCACAGCGTGCTCCAATAGACCTTAGTCAAGGTAGCGCCATATTTCATTTTTGAAAGCAAAGAAAACAGTCTGTGAGGGAAAGAAGCATGTGCGTTCACCGTTTCAGCCGATAAAACAGCTTTCAAAAAAACCTCTGTAACCTTCATGAAACTTTTTTGAAAGTCTGTTTTCATCCACCTACAATTTAATATCTTATCTAGATATCTCAATATCTAATTTTAAGCTCATTTTAAGGGCAATCCTTTGTCTGGCTATCACCAAACCAAGCTCAGTTTGCTCTGTCTTTACTACTGCACAAGAGGCGTGATCAACGGGCATTATTCAAATGACTGTGTACGCAATTGGATAGTCCTTTAACCAATCAGACCACAAGAGGCATGATCAACGGGCATTATTCAAATGACTGTGTACGCAATTGGATAGTCCTTTAGTTCAAGTTCAAGTTCAAGAGTTTTATTTGTCACATACACAGTTATACAGAATACAACCGGCAGTAAAATGTAAACAGGTCCGCTCCATGGACAGCAAATAACAATTAACAAAAAAAGCACAACAAATTATAAAATAGGAATAGGATAAATGTGCTATATATATATATATACATATGTAGAATTATGAATAAATCAAGTAAAAGAAATAAGAGATGTGGAATAAAATAAGTGAGATAAAGTAAACTGGAGACTATACAAATAAATACATGGATAACAGAAGTGCAGGAGTGTAATGTGCAAACAGCATTATAATGAGTAGTTACATGGAACACAAGAATAAAGTGCTTCAGCCAATCAGACCACAAGAGGCGTGATCAACGGGCAACGATCCATTGCTTCTCTATCTGTCATCATGTTAAACCCACCAATAGAGCGCCAGGTGGATAAGCCAGTCTGTGATTGGTTCCCGCAAAAGTGTAAGAGAAGCAGTAGAAATGAATGTACAGGTTTCCAGACTGAGTTGCTGGGCGAAATCAAATCGCCGGCAGATCAGGCTAGGTTTATCCAGTCTAGTCATTCCTAGTATTCGGTTTGGTCAAGCTCAGGTAACCATGTAACCATTTAATGAAACAAACGAATAACAGGGTGGACAAATAATAACAGAGTGGACAAACGAATAACAGGGTGGACAAACGAATAACAGGGTGGACAAATAATAACAGAGTGGACAAACGAATAACAGGGTGGACAAATAATAACAGAGTGGACAAACGAATAACAGGGTGGACAAACGAATAACAGGGTGGACAAATAATAACAGAGTGGACAAACGAATAACAGGGTGGACAAATAATAACAGAGTGGACAAACGAATAACAGGGTGGACAAATAATAACAGAGTGGACAAACGAATAACAGGGTGGACAAACGAATAACAGGGTGGACAAACGAATAACAGGGTGGACAAATAATAACAGGGTGGACAAACGAATAACAGGGTGGACAAATGAATAACAGGGTGGACAAACGAATAACAGAGTGGACAAACGAATAACAGGGTGGACAAACGAATAACAGAGTGGACAAACGAATAACAGGGTGGACAAACGAATAACAGGGTGGACAAACGAATAACAGAGTGGACAAACGAATAACAGGGTGGACAAACGAATAACAGGGTGGACAAACGAATAACAGGGTGGACAAACGAATAACAAGGTGGACAAACGAATAACAGGGTGGACAAACGAATAACAGAGTGGACAAACGAATAACAGGGTGGACAAACGAAAAACAGGGTGGACAAACGAATAACAGGGTGGACAAACGAATAACAGGGTGGACAAACGAATAACAGGGTGGACAAACGAATAACAGAGTGGACAAACGAATAACAGGGTGGACAAACGAATAACAGGGTGGACAAACGAATAACAGGGTGGACAAACGAATAACAGGGTGGACAAACGAATAACAGGGTGGACAAAATAATTGGACAAAATAATATATATATATATATATATATATATATATATATATATATATATATATATATATATATATATATATATATATATATATATATATATAATAACACATACAACCTTACTTTATGAACTGGATTTAAAATATTGCCAAAGAAATGCAAAACTTCTTCAACTTTAAAAACAAATTACTTTGACAATCAGTATGTTCACTCTCAGTGTCCACTCTGCTAGGTTATCTGATATAACAGAGTGGACACATACAAAAAAATCAGCCTTTTAAATGCATTTTGTGTGTGTGTGTGTGTTGAACATGTATATCTGTTTGATTCGTCTGCTGGTTTATATTCAGTCCAACATTAGAAGGATTCGTTCAAGTGCAGGAAGAATCTCTCTGTGCTGTATAATGAAGCAAATAAAACAGACCAGGCATTTTGCCCTCACGTTGTTTTGAAATGTCTCACATAAGTTTAGAGGACTTCCTGAAGGTCTGAAGTTGTGTGTGCCTGTTTACGTTTTGAACACATCATTTGTCTTTGTCACTCTTTTTCTTTACATTCATAAATCAAAGTTTAATTAGACTCCGAGCGCAGGTGCTCTTCTGGATGATTTTGTCTCCTCCTTTACAGGGATAGCATCTTGTGGTGATAATAATTTCTCCCTGAATGCATTGTTGAGATATTGCACATGTAGTCCTGTTGGACAGTCGGTTCAAATTATGCAGAATTTAGTTTCACAGTGATGATGTGAGAGGATCTGTCACAGCATCCAGATCCCAGCAGCTGCACATGTATTATTACCTGTAGTAACCTTCTGGAGGACTTCATTATGCCTCCCTGAGAGCCGTTAGGCTAACAGTCACTGACACAGCTGCTGGGACTGGATTGGGCTGGATATTGATTAGTCCTGAAGGCCCATGGGAAGCAGGACCATGCCTTACAGTGGCCACCCGTTCAGAAACATTATCCCACTGATTCGGACTGATTCATCACATTTGTCAGGATGGCAATAGCCTGACATGGTCATACTCAGTTCTAGTCAGAATATGAGTCTGATGCTCCATTGGGCTGTGATTATGGGGCGTGTTTCAACCTCAATTGGAAAGACCTACAACCAATCAGAGCAGCGGAGCGACGCATAACGCTAGTTGTCAAATGTCAACAAAGCTCAACTGCACTGTTACCAAGTCTGCATTTTTTCCCCTGCGGGCAGTTTTCCATGGCCGTGGGTTGAAGAGACCTCAATTATGGGATATATAGACCCAGGAATGCCAATTATAGCAGCAACCTTGCCAAAATAACACACATTTTACCCCAAATGCCATTTTTTCCAGAGAACCCCCCGAGAAGCTATTGTTTAGGGCTAGTATTTTTTTTCGGTTTTGTTTTAAAAACTTGGCAACCCTGTCTGCACGCACGCTGGAATAAACGATCTTTGCCGGTGTTGGAAAAAAAATAATTTAATGATACACAGAGCACTTACCCAACATGATCATCATTTCTGAGAGAAATGGTAAAGGTGAATGCAGATACAAACAAGCTCTTTTAGGATTTGAACAAACTCAACCCAAGCCCCTTTGATGACGTGATGATTACGTTACTGTTGATCATCTGTCCGTCATCGGCTAAAGCCCGCCCTGATGATCTCATTGGTCAGTTTCTGTTGATCATCTGTCCGTCATCGGCTAAAGCCCGCCCTGATGATCTCATTGGTCAGTTACTGTTGATCATCTGTCCGTCATCGTCTAAAGCCCGCCCTGATGATCTCATTGGTCAGTTACTGTTGATCATCTGTCCGTCATCGGCTAAAGCCCGTCCTGATGATCTCATTGGTCAGTTTCTGTTGATCATCTGTCCGTCATCGGCTAAAGCCCGCCCTGATGATCTCATTGGTCAGTTTCTGTTGATCATCTGTCCGTCATCGGCTAAAGCCCGCCCTGATGATCTCATTGGCCAGTTTCTGTTGATCATCTGTCCGTCATCGGCTTAAGCCCGCCCTGATGATCTCATTGGTCAGTTTCTGTTGATCATCTGTCCGTCATCGGCTAAAGCCCGCCCTGATGATCTCATTGGTCAGTTTCTGTTGATCATCTGTCCGTCATCGGCTAAAGCCCGCCCTGATGATCTCATTGGTCAGTTCCTGTTGATCATCTGTCCGTCATCGGCTTAAGCCCGCCCTGATGATCTCATTGGTCAGTTTCTGTTGATCATCTGTCCGTCATCGGCTAAAGCCCGCCCTGATGATCTCATTGGTCAGTTCCTGTTGATCATCTGTCCGTCATCGGCTTAAGCCCGCCCTGATGATCTCATTGGTCAGTTTCTGTTGATCATCTGTCCGTCATCGGCTAAAGCCCGCCCTGATGATCTCATTGGTCAGTTTCTGTTGATCATCTGTCCGTCATCGGCTAAAGCCCGCCCTGATGATCTCATTGGTCAGTTTCTGTAGATCATCTGTCCGTCATCGGCTAAAGCCCGCCCTGATGATCTCATTGGTCAGTTTCTGTTGATCATCTGTCCGTCATCGGCTAAAGCCCGCCCTGATGATCTCATTGGTCAGTTTCTGTAGATCATCTGTCCGTCATCGGCTAAAGCCCGCCCTGATGATCTCATTGGTCAGTTTCTGTTGATCATCTGTCCATCATCGGCTAAAGCCCGCCCTGATGATCTCATTGGTCAGTTTCTGTAGATCAGCCTTTCTCAAAGTGGGTGCCGCGGCACACTGGGGTGCCCCCTGACTGTGTCAGGGGTGCCGCCAAAAAATGACGTAGGCTAAAAAAAAAAAAATCTGGCATTTCATATATAAAATATATTTGAATTTATATAAATACATTCTTCTACTTTGTATCCCTTTCGCACATACGATCACACATTCACGCATGTGATAGAACAGTGCATCACGTTCATTCAAATGTGCTTTCGCGTTGGCTTGCACTGAGCCAGAGACGGGCGCGCTCAGAGCTGTCATATATCATTCACAACTTTTCAGTGTTTTCAGCCACATAATGTTTATTTTGGGTTTCATACATATACGTACTAAAAAAACAATACATTTAGAGTTTGTAAAATACACAATGATGAAAAATGAAGAGGCAATAATAATCCTTTCCATTATAATTAGTTTTATTCATATCAGATACACATTGTGTCAGTAACTTTAAAATTTACTCTATTCTTCTCCCAGTTCACCTGCCACTTACTTTTATGTATTTTGGGAGAAGTGGATGAATTCACGTCTTGTAAATCCAACAGATCCGATTTTCTGAACTGCGCCTGCGGCGGTGATGGCGGCGCCCATCGTGCATACAGCTCAACTAACGCGATCGTTATAAAGGTGTTTAAACAACAAAACACTTCCACTTGAATATATTTGACAATCGGAATATCAGATTTTTCATGCCTTATCTAACAAATTTGTGAACATTTTGAATAAAAAAGGAAAAATGACATAAAAGCAGATCATCATTCATTCAGCTCTGTTGTTGCTGCGGCGTGTCACATGACAAGCAATGACGCGTCACCATGGAAACCATAAAGTGACACATTAATAACGGTCCCTTTGAAAAACCCATGCTGGGGGGTCAGCCAGAATGTTTTACATTTGCGTGTGAAAGAGTTAAACATATGAGCGGATTAATAAAATTGTAAATTAATTTTAGATAAATATATATATAAAATTAACCATAAAAATCCGTCTCACATCAGTAACTGTCATGACGTCCTCACCGGGGTCGCGTGACTGTGCAGTTGGCTACATTGTTTTATAATTTAACCGCGAAAATACATTTGATTTCACAAAGAGCAAGAAACAAGCAACAGCAGCATGGATCGTTTTTAAAAAAGAAAAGCCCCACAAGAACCGGACAGTTTTTACTTTGAAATGGAGTATTATGCTCTGTTCATTACTGTCCGGTCTAAATAAACAGGACATTTGCATTTAAATTTGGGTTATGCAGTGTTTTTAAAATATATTTTAAACTGGGGTGCCTTGAAATATTATGCACTTTTGAAAGGTGCCCTAACTGAAAAAAGTTTGAGAAAGGCTGCTGTAGATCATCTGTCCGTCATCGGCTAAAGCCCGCCCTGATGATCTCATTGGTCAGTTTCTGTTGATCATCTGTCCGCCATCGGCTAAAGCCCGCCCTGATGATCTCATTGGTCAGTTTCTGTTGATCATCTGTCCGTCATCGGCTAAAGCCCGCCCTGATGATCTCATTGGTCAGTTTCTGTAGATCATCTGTCCGTCATCGGCTAAAGCCCGCCCTGATGATCTCATTGGTCAGTTTCTGTTGATCATCTGTCCGTCATCGGCTAAAGCCCGCCCTGATGATCTCATTGGTCAGTTTCTGTTGATCATCTGTCCGTCATCGGCTAAAGCCCGCCCTGATGATCTCATTGGTCAGTTTCTGTTGATCATCTGTCCGTCATCGGCTAAAGCCCGCCCTGATGATCTCATTGGTCAGTTTCTGTTGATCATCTGTCCGTCATCGGCTAAAGCCCGCCCTGATGATCTCATTGGTCAGTTTCTGTTCCGGCATAATCACTTCTCTATTGATCGAGTCCAGACTGAACTGCCCGAGCTCAGATGTTGTGGGAGGTTTCACTAATAAATGTGTGGACAAAAACTAGTGCCGAGCCATGTCACGACTGATGCAATGAGCCATTCAAACTTGAAAACATCAAGCTGGAGTGTTTTGACAAATAAAAATGTTAATTTGTTCCCAACAAAGATGTTCTCAGAGAAAATATGCAAATGTTTCTCTTTAGAAATGGTATTGATAATCTGTCCCAGCTGTTGAATCTTTCAGATGCAGTCAATAATCGTATGTCTCCTGATGAATTATGGTTGGGTCAGGTTGGGTGAAGTTTGTAAACAGGGTTTGACAAATGAAAAGCGTGTGTATTTCAGCAGTGGCGTGTAACGCAGTCAATCCTACTAGCCACTTTGGAGGGTTGAATTTAAATATCTGAACCGCTTTACTTTCTCTCTCTCATTTTGTTACTCACAAACCCATTTCGTTTTCTACAGATGAATGTTTTTGTTACAGAGCTTTTTTCCCCATGGGCTCAATGTCAAAATTGTGGCCAGTGAAAATGATGAGTGGCTAGAAACTTTGGAAAACCACTAACCACAGTGACTGGTGAGCTATATATATATATATATATATATATATATATATATATATATATATATATATATATATATATATATATATATATATATATATATATATATATATATATCAAGCCCTGTATATAAACTAAATATGATCCTTGACCACAAAACCAGTCATAAGTCTCACGGGTATATCAGGGTGGCCCTTATTGGGGGTAAAAAAAAAATAATTTTTTTTTTTAGATGATAACCTCTCACCCTTCTCATTTGTTTCTCCATTAGAAGTATGCACATGTATGAAAAATACCATCCAGATAATTTGTTATTCGGGCATGCTCAAAGAATGCATCTTTTTATCAGCAGGTGCTTCAGTATCTGATATGATGTCAGCTTAGGTTTCCTTCACTGATAAACTTTTGACTGTATCTGATATCAGATGGACACTCTGCATAACCAGGATAAAGTATATTGGCTTGGAAGCAAGGAGAAGTCTATCAGGTTGTAATATTGCTGGTTCGATTCCAGTAGCGGCAGGAGATGACTCGAATCGCTCCCCAGCTCCATAGCATAATGTCTGGCCACTGTTCTGGGTGTGTGTGTCCACAGTTTTCAGTGTGTGTGTGTTCACTACTTACTATTCTACTGTGTGTGCATGACCTTGGGTAGGTTAAATGCAAGTATGGGTTACTTCACGTCACTTTCCCAATTTACTTTCATTGACAATGTTCTTTGAGTATGTCTCCACCGAATGGGAAAAAGGGGTATAGTGGAGGATGAAGCAGCTTTACTAAAAACACTGTTCTGTGTTCTCGTTTTTAACCTAATTCACTCATTTGACCATTGTTATGGTCATTAAAGCAGCACTTGGTAACTTTTGCTCTCGGGGTCCCCCTACAGTTGGGAAAAAATAATGTCCTCAGCTACTGTCGTAAGCTCTGTCCTCCTACAACAGGGGACGCCATCGCGCGTGCATTTGTTGACATGACAGCTCTGATAGCCCTGAACTAGTGATGCGCGGGTCGTCTCATAACCCGCGGACCCCGTATGTCTATTTAATGGTCGCGGGTGCGGGGCGGGTTGTAAAAATATATACAGTGGTGAGCGGCGGGCCAAATAACTTCATTAAAGCGTCCCACGGGTCGGTGCAGCACTAACAGTTCCCCTGAACACTGCAGGAGGAGTTCACATGCAGGTGTTCTTCTGGCGGCGCGTGGGAAATGTCTTCATCCCAGGTACAGTCAGTGGCATATGCTTCAGCATGTCATATGAATATAACTTTTTTCAAACGCCAAATAATCGCGATGCTCACGTTTACAAGCCAGCGTCATTATAGTAGTCTATTGGTTAGCGTTTTCCAGAATCTATGTGATACTTCAGTTCAATGTTTGAGTGGTCGGTAATCACCATAACAAGCAGGACAGCATCGGTCGGGCACGCCTCCTTCAGCTCACGCCGACGAGCAAACGCTGGTCACATGTTGATCCTCGTCCTGCCTTTAATCACTTTTTCGTTTCCTCTTATTGCTTTCCTCCAACAAAACCTTTTCTTTCTTATTTGTCTGTGCTGCTTCGGACATGACTATATTATCCGACGAACAAAGTTGGGCTCGCACGTCCGAATGTAAGGAAGTGTGTGTGTTGGTGGAAGTGACGTATATGCCGTAAAGCAGTCGAATTTTGTAGTTCTTTTTGTTCTCGGGTTACTACGCGAAACCCGAAGTTTAAAAGTACGATTAAAAACGATACAGACCCCATCAGGCTATGGCAGACGTGTCATTCAACCTATTGTAAGTCGATTTATCATCACAAGAGTCTTAAAAAATATATTATGAAGGTTGAAAAGTTACCTAGTGCTGCTTTAAGACAAAATTTCTGTTTTGTTGAGCACACCCCAAACATATTCCAATCTCAGCGAAATTTGGTTTGTTAACATTTTTTTCATGAAGGCAAGTGTGACTGGGCAGGTGAGAGCTGAATATTTAAAACGTCCAAAAATAAGGGCCACCCTAGGGTTTATTTATGACCCTGGCTGCACATGTATATTTGTGGCAATAACCAACAATACATTGTGTGGGTCAAAATGATAGATTTTTCTTTTACACAAAAAATCATTAGGGTATTAAGATTATGTTCCATGAAGATATTTTGTACATTTCCAACCATAAATATATCAAAAATATATTAGTAGTAGTAATATGCGTTGCTAAGGACTTCATTTGGACAACTTTAAAGGAGATTTTCACAATATTTAGATTTTTTTTGCTCCCTCAGATTACAGATTTTCTCGATCACGTATTGTCCTATCCTAACAAACAATACATCAATGAAAAGCTTATTTAAAATCTGAATTAAAAAAATTACACTTGTGAGGGGTTTTGTGGTCCAGGGTCACATATATCTAAAACTGTACACGAAGATGATTTGAAAAAGCAGTTAGTGTATAGTACAAGTTACTAATCAAAAGAAGCTACTAAAGGGGACAATAAGCTTATCTCCATGTTTTAAATTATACTATTTAATTTTGCCATTAGAGCATTTATATGGCACACAATATTTCAGTTATGCGTGACAGGAAACTGACCGGGGTTAAAATAATTGATGATCATTGCCTCAGCCGGCTCTACAGTAAAGCGCAATACAACGTGATGCACAATGCAGTGATGAAGTGTTTTGTCTGTTTTTAGTTGGAAACAGTAGCTTGCTAGTGGAAAAGTGACACTATTTTGAAAAGCAGAAAGCTACGGTTACGCTACTAAAAAATGTAGACTGTCAGATCTTTACTCCCCGATAATGCTTATGATGCAAATGATGCAGAACTGTTCGTGGCTTTGTGTAATAACAAATACACTGCAAAAAATGCTTTTCTTACATAGTATTTTTGTCTTGTTTCTAGTTAAAATAAAAGTATTTACTAGACAAGCAAAAGTAATTAAATAACTCAAAATGAAGAGAGTTTTTGCTTAACATAAGCACAATAATCTGCCAGTGGGGTAAGCAAAATTATCTTAATTCAAACAGAAAACAAGATTATTTAATAGATTTTCTCCCAAAACAAGACAATAATTTGTACTTGTCTAGTAAATGTTTCTTAACATAAGAATTTGTAGATATTTTGACTAGAAACAAGACAAAAATACTAAGTAAGAAAAGCATTTTTTGTAGTGGACCAAATGTGGTAAATGTGAGAATTGTCCTCCAGGACGTAGCAGTCCATTAACGTTAGTTAGCTGGTTTTCAAAATGTGCTCTATGCAGCACAAATGCATTAGTATGGATGAATTATATAATCCTTCACCATCCCTCCAGTGAACCTTGCTGCAGTGTGGGATGCATTGCCCGCATTTCTGGAGCGCTTTGATGTGCACCGCAGTCTCGTTCAGATCACACGAGCGGCGTAAAGACTCACATGTCCCTTTAGTATTTACACGGCTCTGTATTTAGCAGCCCGAGAGCGATCAAAGCGCTGCAGATATGCATGTGACAGCGCTGCCATATGACGAGGAGAACCACAGGAATAGATGGACACCCCCCTCCTCTGTGTGCATTGACGACACAATGCCGTGCTTCCCTCTCTCGCTTTTGTGCTGCTCACACCTCTGAGAAACACTCATGCTTTTCTCTCTCTCTCCCTCTCTCTCTCTCTCTCCCTCCCCTTCTGTCCTCCGCTCTCTCTGTCTCTGAAGGAGTAATGGAGCGGATCACCATGTAGAAAGCAGCCGACGGGAAGCAGGTAGAATGGGAAGCCACGTATGGAGAGCCGCAGGTCTGCAGCCGTGGTGAGCGCAGACGTCCTCAGGATCTTACGGATGGCTGTCAGGTCCCAGTTTTCACCGTAACACAGAGGAGCGATTGCAGACAGCGGACCGGATCTCTTTTTTTCCTCCTCCTCCTCTCGTACCTTCTCTTCTCTCCTGCATTGCTCTCGTTTTTTTTCTTTTTCTTCTAGACACCTGTTCTCTCCAGGCACAGCAGGGACTCCTCTAAAACCGTGTGTCAATTTTTCTCTCATTTCAATTTCAATCGGCTTTTAAGAAAAGCTACCCGAGCAATACTCAGCCACCATGGGGGACATGACGAATAGCGATTTTTACACCAAGAACCAAAGAAGCGACAGCAACCATGCGTCGGGATTTGGCTGCTCGCTCATGGAACTGCGTTCCCTCATGGAGCTCAGAGGAACGGAGGCAGTGGTCAAAATTCAGGAGGACTATGGAGGTGTGGAGGGACTGTGCCAGAGGCTGAAAACCTCGCCGACGGAGGGTGAGTGTGTGCCGTCTCCCGCTAAACACACTGCATAAACTCACTCGCATACACTGATGCTCTTTCAAATGAAAATCGCTTCCATTGCCGAATGCCGTGAGATCTCTCAGACAGGTTCTTCCCCTCAGTCGCTGGTTGGCTTGCGGAGTTATTAACTGGGATGTGTCTCCCAGGCAACAGCGCAGGGGTCAAACTAAATTTGCTACTTTCTACAATGATAGTGTTGCTGGGTAGAAGAAGCCATGCACGATTCGCTACACTGCAAAAAATGCTTTTCTTACACACCGAAAAATAGGGTGTCAAAACTGTACCTTTAGGGGTACAACAGCTTGTCGCTGGGGGAGTGCCCTTAAAAGGACATCTTTGTACCCTTTTTACCACAAAAAGGTTCATAGTAGTACCTTAAGGTACGCATTTGTACTCAAATGTACTAATATGAACCTTTTAGGAGTAAAAAGGTACAAAGATGTCCTTTTAAGGGTACTGCCCCAGCAACAAGCTGTTGTACCCCTAAAGGTACAGTTTTGACACCCTATTTTTGTCTTGTTTCTAGTCCAAACATCTAAAAATTCTTACATTAAGAAACATTTACTAGACAAGCAAAAGTAACTGTCTTGTTTTGAGAAAAAATGACTCACAATTAAAAGAGTTTTTGCTTTAAATGAGATAAATAATCTGCCAATGGTGTAAGAAAAATAATCTTAATTCAAACAGAAAACAAGATTATTTTACTTACCCCATTGGCAGATTATTTAGCTCATTTAAAGCAAAAACTCTCTTCATTTTGAGTTATTTTAGCCCAAAACTAGACAATAATTTTTACTTGTCTAGTAAATGTTTCTTAATGTAAGAATTTTTAGATATTTTGACTAGAAACAAGACAAAAATACTAAGTAAGAAAAGCATTTTTTGCAGTTTATACAATATCTGCAATGACTAAGGAGCATTGATACTCAGTCGCATCACCTTTAGAGCGGAAATGCACTAATTTGGATAATGATTGGCGTCCTCATTGTGTTATGGTCGGACTGTGGTGCGTCTGTGCTATCCAATGCATGCACCATTTGATCTCCTGTCCTGTTAGATGTGTCGGCATATAGCTGTGTGCGATATAGGAGAGTAGATGGCTTGTTATAAATTATGTATTTCGTGTATGCAACCATACTGTGAATGCAACAGACCCTAAAGCTTGACTGCATTGGGTTTTTTAGATTAAAACAACATGGCAATTCACGTAAACTGGCCTTCGGTAGATACCCATGACAGCACAAGAGCACTAGATTGATAGATCCGTCAGTCTGGAGGACAGCACAATCTTGCCTTCTCTGCAAACTATGTGTTTGTGTGAGTGTTAGGAACATGTTTAGGAGCGGGCTGTTGCTCTGCTGGAGGGACTTGTGCTGACACCCCAAGTGTGACCTGATAATGAAGACAAATGGTCACATCTAGTCTTGTTAAGAAGCTGAGCCGTTAGGACACAGTCACCACTACCCAGCAATGAGCATTTAGCACTATCATACACCGTCACCTGCGATTTTCACCCATTTTAAGTCGACCTATAACCCAGCAAGCAATTTTGCGTTTAAAAGACATCTAATATCCATGCAAAAACAGTGTCTAAGCTAAAACAAGTCAAATCAGTAAAACTGTAATAGTAATAGCTCAAGAATAGACAACCAAACTTAGAAATTAAACCAAACACCTCGTGATCACTGTTGACTTGAACATAAAGAGTTGAGAAAGAAAACGCATGTGTATCAGTGTAATGGATCAGTACATCAGGTCTTAAAGTGACAGCAGCCTAATATACATGCTGCTAAAGTATGAGATAATATTACAAATATCTAAACGGGAGTTTTTCCCCATGGGCTCAATGTCAAAATTGTGGCCACTGAAAATGATGAGTGGCTAGAAACTTTGGAAAAGTTTGATCACTGTTAACATTCAAGGTTACTTTAGCTTGAAGTGGGTTACTCACAGCCGGACTATAGAGGGTTTGCATTGACGTCACTCTCCCGCCGAAATATACCGGACCGAGTGGCTGAGCCGCTGCATGAGTTATTAGAGGAAACTGTGAAAAGCGAAGAAAGCAAACGATTATCAGTTTAAACTAAAGGCTGGAGTCGATATAATGTTTCTTACAACTTACCAAAGATCCAGTGATCCATGCGTGATATGGACATGCAGCCAGGAATCGTGTTTCCTGGCATTAATATGAGCCTGATTTCAGTGCCGGGGAAATACAGAAAGCGAATGTGCCTGTGAACGCTTCACATAAATACAATATAGGTTGGTATACATCTGAGTGATCACTTATATCAATGTTATATAGTTTCATATCCAGCTTTGTAGTTTTCTATAAAAGACAAACTAGTATGTCTGTTTATTAAAAAACAAAAAACAAAAACAAATTCCAAATATGCATAATATAAGATGGCAAATATTTAATTGATGAGTTGCCAATACAATATATAACAATAAAATATATACAGTATGAATTAACCACAAAATGCAACGTATTGACACAAAATAACTGCAGATCCACGAGTCCAGTTGTTTTTTTGTGAATTGCAGCGAAACATTATAAATGTTAAGATTATAAAATTTAACTGAGAGTCTAATATAATATAATATAATATAATATAATATAATATAATATAATATAATATAATATAATATAATATAATATAATATAATATAATATAATATAATTAATATAATATAATATAATATGATATAATATATCTTAAATAAAGATGCATTTACTATATAAGTAAAATGACATAAGATATTTTTTCTTGTTTTGTTGAAAATAAAATCAAAATAAAGTGAGTTTTTGCTTAAAACAAGCTAAATTATCTGCCAATGAGGTGAGAAAAATAATCTTATTTCTGATTTAAATCGTTTCTTGTTTCGTTCCCAAACAGAAATAAGATTATTTTTCTCACCCCATTGGCAGATCATTTTGCCTGTTTTAAGCAAAAAAAATCACTTCATTTTGATATTTTCCCCCAGAAAACAAGAAAAGATATCTCATGTAATTTAACTTATCTAGTAAATACATCTTGATTAAAGATTTTTTAGATATTTGGACTGGAAACAAGAAAAAAATACTAAATAAGAAGAGCATTTTTTGCAGTGTTTGGCTGTTAATCCAACGGATCAACCCTTCAAACCAGCTTAAAGCACGTTATGTCCAGCTTTGACTATAGCAGATAGCTGTAGCTGGATTTTCCAGCAAGGTGGGAGACGTCCAAACAATGAACATGCACCAAGCACTAATGTGTAACTTTATCCCTCTTCGATTTCTCTGAGCTCTTCAGTCAATACCTCCGCCTTTAATCTACGCTTACCTTTGCATAACCATCATGCTTCAGTCGATGTGAAAACTGGGCTGATGTAAGGAACCCTACAGGATAAAGACATCGCTCTGTAAAGACGACACGCGTCTCCTGGATGCTACGGCACATTACGTGGGTTTTATTGAGCTGCTAGAGCGCCCACTTTTCTCAAAGTTGTGGGTGTTGGCCTCTCTCACACAGAGAGAGTTCCTGGCAGATGGGAGCTGAGCGAGATACGGAGGAGCCTGGCGACCTCCCAAAAAAAGAGAAAGCATCTCCTTTAAGTCAGCTTGCTTCAGATAATGGTGCCGCTAGCGCTTGTAGTCAGGATGGATGCCACATCCAAAGCCTTCAGCTCGAGGTACAGGTAGTGAGAATTAATAAGAGCCAGGCGAATCTATGAAGGACAGAGGAAGGGATCCTATTTTTACAGCGTGCAACGAGCGGATGACTAAGTCCATGTGTTCAGACAGTGGGAAAGACATTTTTGTCACAGTAAACAATTTGCCGTAGAGGTATGACAATGCGAAGCAGCTATTTTATGCTAATGGTCTCAGTGTGCGAGCCGGCCAGAAGTGTGTGTTCGCTCGCCGTGACTGTCCTCCCCCATGCCTTCCTCTGTTCTCATTTCTATTTCAGTCTGATGGCCCATCTCACTTCGACGCAGTGCACATCCTTACCCGAATTAGCCTGTTTAAAAGTAACCAATGCTGTTTCGCTAATCTCTCCACTCACGTTTCGCCCGTCCTGATGTGTCTCCTGACTAATTCATAATGAAACGAGAGGTAAAATATCTCCTGAGGCACAGATGTGAGACTTTTAACCTTGATAGTGCTCTCACATTTAGTGAGATGAGCAAATGCTAAACGCAGCCAATTTTTACAGCAATTGAAATAGAAAGAGACTGCGTATTGGGAGCGAGGCACTCCATGTAATCCGATATCGCATTTAAACCATGAGAGGCTCTGAAGGTCAAAGCGAGCTGGCAAAACATCCCAGAACCAAGCAGCAAACACAACACGACCACAGCTCGCACAATCGGCATCAGTGGGCCAGCTCCGCTTCTCAGAGCCGAGCCGTGACATTGTGCTGAAGGAGCCGGTTCTGTAGCAATGACACCGGGTGTGTTAACATGCACACCAGAAAGCTGATAACTCACAAATATAAAAATTTGAACATATTTCCATTGCTTCCTAATGACTTAATAATGGTGCATAAATGCCATTTCATCACGAATAGCAATTTTTAATCTGAACTAGAAGACTAAATCAGCGAGTGCGTTTACATGCACACCAGTAAGCTGATAACTCACAAATATCAGCTTATTGAAATCACCAGTTTTCCCCGTGTAAGGCCGCCCAAATCGTCCCAATGGAGGCCAACGATCGGCGGGTGAAGGTCGCTGCGCGTTCGTCTTTTCAGCGGGGAAAAGGGGATTTTATTCCAATTCCTCGTTATCTGACTACGTTTAATGATAATTTAGAATTTAGGTTAGAATGCCAATTGGTTATTTGGTCATTCATATTTAATAGTTTAAGTACACATTTAATTATTCCGTTTAACCCTTTGTTGAAATTATACCCAACCTGAATAATTCCAGAGCAAGTCAGAATCAATCAAAGTGTAACAATTTATTAACAATCAGGTAAATGTATAACGCCAATTACATAGTCAATTCATCCATATAACATCAAATACTCTGAAGTAAAGAATGAAATATATACCTGACTTCTGAAAATTACATAATGCTGGCTATCTTGAGACATCCAACATTACGGGCTGACCGGTTTAAAGTGTCGAGCCCTGAGCTCTTTGCAACATTCCCTTAAATACCCAGAAACAAATGCACAAACTCTTTCAAATGTAAACACGAGTTCGCAATGGGAATTTGCATTGATCAAGACTTGTGTTGATGTAAAGGCCAAATGGCTGAAAGCCACACCCACCAAACTAAGACAAGATATCTTTAAACTCTTAAAACATTGATTATCTTTTGGTTAACTTCTGTGGAGTTGAGATATTTGTACCAGTCGCACTGAGACATTTCAAACGATATCAAACACATATAATACTGTATCGTGTGGATTGACATTGTAATATAGAGATTCTGTGTGTGTTTTCAGTGATCTCAGCATGAGAGTGGGAAGGAATTGGGGGAGAGTGGGTCAAAAGGGAAAGATGTAGATTAGCTGATAGTGAGGTGAGACTTGCGTCTCCAGTGCTGTGTGAGGGACAGTTCAGATGTTAATTTCCTTTATTTTCTCAGAGAGTCCTTGTTCTTCATTCAGACATGAATGAGACGTTTAGACTGAACCTCTTCTACTTCTGCTGACTGAGATGAGAACACATCTTTACAATGCTCTGGGTCTTAAAAGAGTCTGCGTTTGTGATATATGTCCTTAATTCATGCAAAACGCTCGCTCTTTCTGCTGGATGTGTTTAAATCTGCTCTGAGTTTGCGTGTTTGTCACCGATCACGCATGCACACTTCAATAAGCCGACAGAAAGCAGGTTAATGCGTTTACATGCCGCGCGATGTCAGGGTAAGAGGCAAATAACGACCTGTGTCGAGCGGTTTATGCTTACGCCGTTTATGAGCTTACTCCAATAAAAGAAAACGGGTTACCGTGTTTACATGACCATGTTCATTGTCGGCTTATTAGACACAATCAGCTTAAGAACGTGCATGTAAATGTCTGTCATCTACAGTATCACAAACGCTGTCCCACCTTAGCTAAAGCTTTGCCCTTGATCAGCACGCTAATCTAGTCCGCCGGTCCGTGTTCTCATTCCCCTCTGACATATCATATTTAGTCGTGGGTCCCATCAGGAATTGCTCAGAAGGAGTACAATCTCCTCTAATAAGGACAGTAGTGCTGCCCTGATTCCAGCAGCCATTCTTAAAAGGAGAAAGCATTTCCCTCAGAGGACATATAAAAAGAGACCAGGCCACTTTTCTCCTCTTCCCAGAGACAGACGCTCCTGAATGGATGACCTTGAAGGATAGTTTGAGTTGGGAATGTTGGCACAGAAGAGCACTAATAACCAGGGCTTGACATTCACTTCTTTGCTCAGCAGTCACTGTGGCTAATGGTTTTCAAAAGTCACTAGCCATTTTCACTGGCCATAATTTTGTGCACCGCAAAAAAATGCTTTTCTTAGTATTTTTGTCTTGTTTCTAGTCAAAATATAAAAAATGTTTTACATCAAAAAGCATTTACTAGACAAGTAAAAAATTATTGTCTTGTTTTGGGAAAACATAACTAAAAATAAAGAGAGTTTTTGCTTAAAATAAGCGAAATAATCTGCCAATGGGGTGAGAAAAATAATCTTGTTTTCTGTTTAAATTAAGATTTTTTTTTTACCCCATTGGCAGATTATTTATCTTATTTTAAGCAAAAACTCTCTTCATTTTGAGTTATTTTCCCCCCAAAACAAGACAATTACTTTTCTTGTCTAGTAAATGCTTATTGTTTTAAGAATTTTTAGATATTCTATCAGCTATGACATTAAAATCTGTATGAGCCCATAGCTTAGTGATATACATATCCATATTTTCATATGATTTGACAGGTTATTTGATTAAATATAAATACTCTAAAAGGTGTGCATCATACCTGACACCTAGATGAACACGTTACAGTTGGATTTATGACTGTAAGTCATTCTCTTCAAATGCTATTGGTGTTAGAAAAGTCTATACAAATGTAGTATATAACGCATATCAAATGTCCAACGTCACGCCAGCGTTATGCCTGTCACGTAAGATGTGCTGAGGTTCTGCTGTGATCTTTGTTTGAAACTATTTTCGCTGCTGAAATAGAACAAAAACAGTCAATCACTGTATGATGAATTAATCTCGTATGTACATCGCACACATCTTTGTGCTGTTGGTTATGATTTATGATGACAGTGCCTCTAATTATTAGTCATTGCATTCATAAACTCAACAGAAACCCTTGTGATTGGTTACAATGCGCAACACAATTATAACAGAATTAATAAATATTATAAGATATCCAAACTGAACCAAAAACTAACACTCTCAAAATGAATAAAACTTTCAAGTGTGTTTGCTGGTCATCTTAGCAGCATGAAAAAAAACCTGAGAGCATTCAAAGCACAAAAAGCGCTGTCTTTTTTTTTTCTTGGAACGCGCTTCACTTCCGTAAAGTCAATATACACGCTCTGATGGCTCTGGCTCGTAGATCCAGATCGTGCATTTTGTCTTTACCGGAAGTGAAGCGCGTTCCAGGCTGTTGGATATAGCGTTGTATTTGAGGTAAAAAATTATATAAATACAGCTTGATTTCTCACACAAACTGATCGTTTTGTGTCTTAAGATATCAGTGTGTCGTCATGAGCCGCAGGGTTTGAGTGCATGTTGTCTTAGCATGTTTTTATTTTTGCTCTCATAGAGTTGTTACCCATTCACATCATTATATTACCTACACACAGCAACGGTTGTTCTGCGATCTGATCTTCATTTGTGTTCTACTGGAGAAACAAACACACCTACATGTTGGATGCACTGGGGGTTAGCCCACATCACATTTTAATTCTTGGGTGAACTATCCCTTTAAGTTTAATGCGAATGTAGGATTCTTTGTCAGGGGTTCGAGCCATTCTCAGTGACACATGGACAGGTGTACTTCCGCTCATGAAATATGACAGCTGATGTGTTGTGGACAGTCAGTGAATTGCATTGGGCCTCCCCATCCGTCACGTCTGATGCCTAACACTGTTAACCAGAGCCAAGTCAGTTGCTGATGTGTTGCGTTTTCATTTTGTCACTGTCTTGCTCGCCCTCTTGACCTCTGTGTCTATTTTTGCACCTGTGTGTGTGTCCTGTGGCATTGATGCTGTGTCAGCCCTGTCGCAACATTGAGCTTAGGTGATGGCACATTTCAGCGAGAAGTAGAGAGATGTAGATGAGTGCATTCTGGGATGTTTTCAGGCTGACAGCTGAATCTCACTTACTGTATATAGTCATTAGTCTTTTTACACAGAAACAACCTAATCAAGGTAAAATCTATTTTTCTTTTACGCATTCCAGGAAAAAAATATCTAAATAAAAAGTGATTTATAATTTTTTATTCCATGTTGTAAATGGCCATTTTTGAGTGAACGCAAAAACATACTGTTTGTGTGCATGTATCTTTAAATGCTAATGAGCTGCTGCTCCGCCCCCTAGACCTTGGACTCGAGTCGCATTTAAGTTGCAAAAAACTACTTGCGACGTGACTTGGACTCTTGAATAACTGACCTGAGACTTGACTTTGACTGGACATGGACTTGAAGACTGAGACTTGTGGAAAAAATCCGATTCCCGATCATTTACTACCCCACATGACAGCACGAAACGTTACCTTTTACTATTCATTCATTCACAAATATGAGCTGCAGCAGAACATCACAAAACATTTCTAAACGCTCCAATCCAGCGAGTGCGTGACGCCTCTAAGGACACGCAAATTCATCACCCTTTAGAAAACTGCTGTTTAATAAATAAGCAACAAAAAGTAACAATATAGTCAAGCCTTACCTTAAAAAAATATATAAAAATCAGTGGATGAAGCTGTGGTGTTTTGCGCAGGCTTGCTCGTGGTCGATTTTCAAGAAGTACACATTTCCATGTCCTTTCAATTTATGACCCTGTCCGACTCATTTCCACAATCTTGGCACGCAGATGGAAACGTTCTGTGTTGTAATAACCGCATGAACATGATGATCCCGATTCTTTCCCTCCGGCTGTGAGGTGAAGAACAATGTCCCAAGATACTGAGCTCAAACTTGCCATAATCAAACTACGCCTTTGTTCTGAATACGCGACATCTAACGTACGGAAAAATTACATAATGCACCTTAAAGGGTTAGTTCACCCCAAAACGACATTTCTGTCATTAACTCCTCAATCTAATGTCGCTCCACAACCGTAAGACCTCCGCTCATCTTCACACACAGTTTAAGATATTTTATATTTAGTCCGAGAGCGTATGCAAGTGTATGCACACTATACTGTCCATGTCCAGAAAGGGAATAAAAACATCATCACAGTAGTCCATATGAGACATCAGTGGGTTAATTAGAGTCTCTTGAAGCATCCAAAATACATTTGGGTCCAAAAACAACAAAAACTACGACTTTATTCAGCATTGGCTTCTCTTCCGCGTTTGTGTTCAATTCTCAAATAAAGATTCAAACGGTTATGAATCAGCGAATCGATTCATGATTTGGATCGCCAATGTCACGTGATTTCAGCAGTTTGACACGCGATCCGAATCAATTCGCTGATTCATAATCGTTGAATATGCTAATTAACCCACTGATGTCTCATATGGACTACTGTGATGATGTTTTTATTCCCTTTCTGGACATGGACAGTATAGTGTGCATACACTTGCATACGCTCTCGGACTAAATATAAAATATCTTAAACTGTGTGTGAAGATGAACGGAGGTCTTACGGGTGTGGAGCGACATTAGGGGGAGGAGTTAATGACAGAAATGTCAGTTTTGGCTGAACTAACCCTTTAATATCTCGCTTGTAAGTTAAATGTTTTTGGGGTGTTTAGAAATTGTAACGTAAACCAAGACAAAAACTGCCGATACTGATGAAGAAAGTGTTTTTTTTCTTTGAATTCACACAAATATCATAGTGTTTATTATGCCCATCACTGAATGTGTCCTCATTGTGAGTCACACTGGTGTGATTGTGCCGGTCTCGTTAGATCCTTCGCTCTGTCTAATCTGATTTGAGACCAGTGATGCAAGAAATTTTACTGTACGGTGAAAATAGACAATCTCCATTTATTTAATTGGGAAACTCTTTACCTCATGACCTTCCCATGACCTTATAACACTGCATTATCTTTCGTGGCCTCAAAATTATACTTCACTGATATTTCTAGGTTTTCCTGGACTGTGTTCATCACAATGTAATGTCCAAACAAGCTCACTCTCTCTTTGAGTATCCCGTTTCACGTGATCTGCCACGTTACGAAAGTAAATTGGGTGAATGCAGTTTGATGTTGACTTCTGCTCATTTTATGTGAGTCAGTGAATTGCTTTTTCTCACAGTCATTGCTGTGGCTAAACTACTAATTCAGCTGTACGTGGAAATAGGAAAACGTCACATAATGCAGTGGCTTTAGTGTGATTTAGGACTGGGTAAATTAAGCCATGTTAATGTCTCTGGGAGCATTTTTACATTGGGTTTTATAGATACTCAACACAAGACGTTACTCAGCCATTAACAAGATTACAGTACGTGCTAAAATGTGCCTTTTCTCACGCGCACTAAAGGCAGTGACCCAGCTCAGGGAATGCTTTGAGAAGTTATGAACAAACATGGTTTGTAATAAATCATTATTTATACTCCTGTTTGTCTAACATTTTTTAAATGTGAACATCAATAGTAACATTTCCATTATGTTTGTAACATTTCCTTAAAGTTCGTATAACCAAGATAAAACTTTTAAAAAACCAGGATGTTTTGAATTTTCAGAGAACATTCAGAAGAAAAAAGTTTTCGTAACTTAATACGAACATATTTTGTTGTATTTACTGCAATGCGTCAGCTGGCAGCATTAGCATTACAAGGGCTTGGGGAAAGTTTTGGAAAGTGCTTTCCTATAGGCTTATTCCTCATATGTTTTTCATGAGTTCGGGGCTCCTGTGCATGTTAATTGGCAGCTTTGTGTCGGAGATACATCTGAGCCCGACATCAGAAACCTGACACTGATATCCCAGCTGGAAGAGAGAGGATGGTCAGTGCCATGCTCCACACACACACACACACACACACACACACACACACACACACACACACACACACACACACACACACACACACACACACACACACACACACACACACACACACACACACACACACACACACACACACACACACACACACACACACACACACTGCCCTAAACCTACCCAATCACAGGAAACATTCTGCATTTTGATTTTCTCAAAAAAACTCCTCCTGTGTGATTTATAAGCCTTTTGTAAAGTGGGGACATGGGTAATGTCCTCATATTTCACCCTCTCCTGTAATACCTGTGTCATTATACACATTTGTGTCCTGATATTTCACAAAAACAAGCACACACACACACACACACACACACACACACACACACACACACACACACACACACACACACACACAATCCCTCTGCCCACGGCAGCTGTGCTGTCATTACTCCACACAGGAACTATGAGAGCGTGGGTTTGAAGATCCGTAAGCCTGTTCTTCAGGACCACTGGTGGATTGGAGGCGTTCACATACAGTATAAAGAATAGATATTTCCTTACATTCACAGGCTTCGAGTCTCAACCGGAAAAGCCCTTGTCAAAAAACACGGCTCAACCGGCACAGTGTCCAATTAAGTTGGCCTCAAACAGCCAGCATCCATGTGAACCACAGCATCATGACAGATGTTCAAGATTTATAATGAAGTCCTGTGCTGAAATCTCAAGCTCTGTCTCCACCTTCCTCCACTGAACTAAATGTGTAAATCACCAAACTTTTCGTTTGTAAGTCACCTTGAAATCAACAAAGCAGGATCGCATAAGGACAGAGGCATAACTGTAGTGCTGCTCATGAATTACATTATACCCTATTATATAACTGAAAGGAACTGTATGTTTGAAATGTATTTCAATGAATCATAAAATGGCCCTGATAGGTTGGGGGATACACCGCTCTACAGTCATCTGAAAGTGATTGCAGTACCAGTTTTGGCCACAATCTTACATACACTTCCTTTAAAGTAATTATTATGCTGTAAATAATAGAAAATTAGCTGGTTAAGTTAAAGTTATAGACATTCCCTTCAAACCCCAAAATGATATGTGATGTGTAATTGAAATCAATACAGAACATTCCCTCATATTATCACTGTACTTTGGGCCCTATTTTACTGACTTTCCTTAGGGTGTATAAGATACACTATATTGCCTTAAGTTTTGTGACGCCTGCCTTTACATGCTCATGAGCTTTAATGCCATCCCATTGTTAATCCGTAGGGTTTAATATGGAGTCGGCCCACCCTCTCTAACAGCTCCAGCTCTTCTGGGAAGGCTTTCCTCAAGGTTTAGGAGTGTGTTTATGGGGATTTTTGCCCATTCTTCTAGAAGCTCATTTGTGAGGTCAGGCACTGATGTTGGACGAGAAGGCCTGGCTCTCAGTCTCCGCTCTAATTCATCCCAAAGCTGTTCTATCGGGTTGAGCTCAGGACTCTGTGCAGGCCAGTCAAGTTCCTCCACACCAAACTCCTCATCCATGTCTTTATGGACCGATGGTTTGTGCACTGGAGCGCAGTCTTACTGGGACAGGAAGGGGCCGTCCCCAAACCATTTCCCACAATGTTATGAAGAGGTAGGAATAACTCTGTTAGCTGATAATATGTTGCATTCACTACAGGATGTCAGTCACGACTCAGGAAGACATAATCAGGTTGATATAGTTTACTTGAATGATTAAGATTCAGAATCAGCAACAGCACGGTATGGCATACATTCCTTTCTTTGGTTCCAATCTACACAGTTTGCATTGGGTACAAGATGTGTGGGTATGTGTGTGTGGTTATATCGTCATTGACGTACACCAACTAAACCCACTCAGGAATCATTAGAACAGGCTAAATGTCTCAGGAACGCTGCACTAACCGTCCACACCTGAACGAAGCTTCCGGCAATCTCTCTTCACGCAACTGGCGCTACCGCTGATGCAATACTTGTATTGAGCTTGAGTGAAGGTAGGCTGCCATCTACTGGACATTATAAGTAATGCTTCCAAAGTAACTTTATACATGATTCATTGAGGGCCGTTTTGTACAGCCGCCCCCAAATTTAGTCATTAAATTTGCCCCTGATAAATGGCCCGGATTTATGAGTGGTCTGGGTCATCAGGGATGGCAGGAAGTACAATCATCCTTGAAACTGGTCTGGTGTAGGTTCGTCCCTTGATTTGCACTTCTGCAGTTCTGACATGCCCATCGGCACTTGGCATGACCTTGGTAACCTTTCCGATCAACCACATAGCTCTTGGCAATTGGGGATCCACCAGCATAACAACGTTCCCAATTGCAATGTCCTCTACATCCTTCTGCCATTTAGATCGAGTCTGCAGATTTGGTAGGTAGTACTTAATGAATGCAGACCAGAATAAGTCAGTGAGGATCTGACTGTGGCGCCATCGTTTTCGACTGATCATTTCGCTTTGAGGATATACCACTTGTGGGAGAGAGCCGTCAAGCCGCCCCATCAGAAGGTGATTTGGGGTAATAGGATCTATATCTGAGACGTCAGAGGAGAGGTATCCGAGAGGCTTGGAGTTTAGTATTCCTTCTACCTCAATTAAAACTGTCCTGAGTACCTCCTCTGTAACAGACTGAACACCAACAGAAGCATACAGAGCTGATTTAACAGATCGTATCTCACGTTCCCACGCTCCTCCAAAATGAGGAGCTCCAGGTGGATTGAAACGAAAGTGAACTCTCTGCCTTGCCAACTGTTGTTGTAGTTCAGGTGACATCATTTTGAAAGCTTCATGCAACTCTCTCTCCCCTCCTTTAAAATTAGTCCCTTGATCAGACCGAAGCTCAAAGGGAGTTCCTCTACGTGCCACAAATCTCCTAAATGCCATGAGGAAGGAATCGGTGTCAATACTGGATAGTATGTCAAGATGGACACATCTAGTTGTCAAACACTTCCAAATTATTCCCCATCTTTTCTCCACTCTCCGTCCAATCTTAATTGAGAAGGGCCCAAAGCAATCCATTCCCGTGGAGTAAAAAGCAGGCTTAAATAGCTGAAGTCGAGCTAAAGGCAAGTCTGACATGTGTGGGACTTCTGGTTTGGCTCTCCATCTCCGACAGTCAGTGCATCGAAATTGGTGATGACGGATGGCCTCTCTGCCACGCAGAATCCAAAACTTCCTTCTAATTTCAGCCAGGACTCTCTCTGGGCCCGGATGTTTCAACTGTTGATCGTAATCCTGAATTAGAAGCTTGGTAAGGGCATGACTGGGATCAAGGACAACTGGGTGCTTAGTTGCTATGTCAAGTGCCTCAGCTCGTCGAAGTCTTCCCCCCACTCGAATTATATCCATCTCTTCGTCCAGTTCTGGACTCAAAGTGAGCATTTTACTATTAGAAGGAAGAGGTTTCCCGTGTTTCAGGCATTGTAAGTCATCAAAGAAAGTATCTAGCTGAGCTGCTCTCCACTGAAGTACTTCTGCTTGTAGTAAATCTCCAGCGGTTATGGCCTGTCCACTTTCCACCCCCTGAACCCATCGTGCAGTAGCTTCCAGTAATTCTCTGTAGGTTGTAAACTGGCTGGCATCCGGAATCTCTGGATTGGGTGTCACAACATTTAGGGCACAGAATATGGACTTGCGCAATTCTGAATCATCTTCCAGGGAGCTGTTAGAAGGGATTTTGGGCCATTGATCAGAGTGCATTAAGAGGAATGGGGGGCCATTACTCCATCTGTTCGGTGTGGCTAGATCCTGAAGGGATTTCCCCCTTGTTAGGTCATCAGCTGGATTCTGAGCAGAGTCCACGTACCTCCAATCACGTGGATTCGTTGTTTCCTGTATCTCTGTAATCCTGGTGCCAACAAAGACTTTGAACCGGCACGAATCTGAATGCAACCAGTTTAGCACCGTGGTGGAATCGGACCACAAGGTAACTCTGCAATACTCAAGTGTAAGTTCTTTCCTTAACAACTCTGCTATCTGAGCTCCACAGAGTGCGGCGCAGAGTTCAAGTCTGGGAACTGACAACTGTTTCTTGGGTGCAACTCTGGAGCGCGCTAGTAGGAATGCCAACTGTACTTTGCCTTGACTATTCTCAGTTCTCAGGTATGCGACTGCACCATAGGCTCTTTCTGATGCGTCACAGAACACATGTATCTCTCTTGCAACAGAAGCGTTATCCATTTCTGCGGTAACATAGCATCTAGGGATTCTAATGGTGGAAAGGGATTTGAGTTCGTCTTCCCACTGAAGCCAGTTCTGCAGAAGTTCATCAGGGAATAAAGGATCGTCCCATTCTCTTGGTTTAGCCCACAGCTGTTGGATTAGGATTTTTGCTCTGGTTGTGTAAGGGAGGATGAAGCCTAACGGGTCGTATTGACTGGCAAGGATCCAATATAAATTGCGCATGGTGGGCGGTCCATACTCTATGGGACGGTGCTTGTACCTAAGAGTATCAGTGGGGCAGTGCCAGTGCAGACCTAGAGTGGATTCTGGTACTTCTGTTTCCCTTTGTGACAACCACAGTTCAGTACTGGTAGATTGAGCTTCCTTGGGTAGATGATTTACGACACTTGGTTGGTTTGAGGCCCACTGTCGGATTTCAAATCCTCCCCTTGCCAGTAGCTCTCTGAGATTGTCAATCAGCCCCTTGGCCTCATCCACTGTGTTCAGGCTCTGAAGACAGTTGTCGACATAGAAGCTCCTTTGTATAGTGAATTGTAGGTGATCACCTGAATCTGTGTTGTCAAGGACATGCTTGTGCAGGGCATAGGAGGCGCAGCAGGGGCTACAAGTTGTGCCGAATGGGAGCACTTGCCATTCATAGACATCCACTTCTCTGTCTCGGTCCATATCCCTCCAAAGAAATTGCAGGATAGGTCTGTCTCGTTCCAGAAGTCGGACTTGATGGAACATTCCTTTCACGTCCCCACTCACAGCTACAGAATGCTCCCTGAATCTTATCAGGACCCCAAGGAGTGATGGGCCAAGTACAGGGCCAGGAAGTAGGGATTCGTTCAAGTTCATTCCTCTGTACTGGAACGAGCAATTGAAGACCAGTCTATTTTTCTCATTGTGGGTTACCAAATGATGTGGTATGAACCACCTCTCATGGCTGTGTGGTGCTTGGTTTGGGTCCAGTTTGGCAACATACCCTTCTTTCACCAGTTTCTTGATTTCAGCAGAATAGGTCGCTGCTCGTTCAGGATCTTTCAAGAGATGCCGTTCAGTTCTCCGAAGATGTGGCATCACAGCTTCTGGTGGGGCATTAAGACAGTCCATGTTGGATTTACGTAACAGCGGGGTAGCATACCTTTGGACACCATTTACTTCGACTCTGACAGTTCCTTTGTTCAGGAGTTCAAGGGCTGCCTGATCCTCCCTGGAGCGAGTGACCAGTTTTTCATTGTGGTAGGGAAGAGTATCTAGCTCCCATAACTTCACAACATTTCTCATCAGCTCTGTTTGCTGAGTCGACACTGAAGTGAAAAGGACATGCTGAGAACGAAGCGGATTCAGAAGAAGCTTCGCTGGACCCTGCAGCGTCCAACCCAGTCTTGTCTTAATGGCGGCTGGCCCGCCAGGTGGTCCAAGGTGAACTGGTTCGATTGGGGTGATTAGATGAGGCTGATCTGCACCAATCAGAAGAAGAGGGTGAATGTTCTCAAAGGAATGAATAGGAAGACCCTTCAGGTGTTTGTACTTACTCCCGAGTGCTTCCATAGGATAGGATTGTTGAGATAATCCCAATTGATCAGCTGTAAAGGCTTGCTTGATATGGTAGGTCTTATGTGGTTGCGCTACTGGAGACACACTGAATGAAACTGTAGAGCCTTGTAGACATGACACTTTCTGATGGATAGTTCTAATGGATAACTCTTCCTCATCACCTTTCAGATTCAGTTTCTGTGCTGCAGCCAACAGCAAGATGGTGCGTTCGGATCCATCATCCAGGATAGCGTACGTGTCCAGGGTGCGGTTTTTATATTTTAGCAGAACTCTGACTACTTTCAGCAGGACCCGGTTATCTGTTCCAGGTCTATCCAGGTATAAGGTTTCAGCTGTAGAGATTGACGCTGGGGAAGCATCCTTGACCGCCTGGTTGTTGATGTCATGAAGTATAAGCAAATGTTTACCTTTACATTTGTTGCAGGGTTTCTTCAAATTACACTGCGCAGCTAAATGTGTCCTTCCACACCTCCAACAACGCTTGTTTGTTTGAATCCATGGTTTGACTTGTTCTGTCGTGAGCTGCTGAAAGTTGAGGCACTGACTAAGGAAATGGTCTGTATTCTCACAGTAGGGACAATAGGCTTTACTTTTCACCTGGTTCTCTGGCGAAATGGCCACTTTGACTGGAGAGGAAGTAATATTTGGGGTGAAACTGCCTGCTCCATGCAGAACAGTAGCTGGTCTTGGCCTTTGCTCTTTGCGTTTCTCAATCCTCTGCTTTGGCCATCCCTTTGGCTGAATGTTTCCCACCAGATCACTGGTTTGACACCACGTTTCAGACTGCAACCATTTGGAGAACTCTGGAAGTGTGAAGGTTGAGGCGTGATTAGGTAGCATTTGTCTCCTGAAGGCAGCTCTCAAATCAGGTGGCAGTTTGGTCAGCAGGCGAACTACGTGGGAGCCGCACCTCAATTCAGCATCTCCATCTGGTCCCAAGGATTTTAGCAGTCCTACAAGGGCCTGAATTTGTAATGCAAACCTTTCAAAGGCTTCAGGGTCCCCTGGACGGACATCAGCTGCATCCATTACTCTAGCAATCTTATTCAAAGCAAGTTGATGAGGCTTACCAAATTTCTCGGTCAAGGCGTTCATTGTCTCTGTAAAGGGGTATGGAGAGTTGAGGAAAGAATCTGCAATCAGCTTAGCCTCTTCCAGCTGCAGATGATCCACCAAGATTTGGTACTTGAACAACTCTGACCCGTCCTCAGGAAGCAGATTGTATAGAGCGAGCCTCAGACGTGCAAACTCGCTCGGATCTTTATGCACAAGATGAGGTATGCTGGGCTTAGGACCCCTGTATTCTGACACTGACTCCTTTAGTTGAATAGAAGGATGCTCTGACCAGTAAGGCTTTGGTCTTTGAACACGTGGTGGCCTCTGGTGCTGGTACATATTGCTGTTTGATCTAGGGACAGGCTCATAGCTGATCTGGAATCTGTCAGATGGCCCATAAGCTCGGTCTGTAGCATACTGAGGTGAGTGTGCATACCACTGTGGGCCAGGAGATTCATAATGCACAGGAGGTGGCTCTTTATAATGCTGCAAATGACTTGGACCCCTAGGGGAGTCATGGTTTGACACCACTTCATCTTTCATAAGCTGTAACTGACCCATCATTTTGTCAATGAGAACCATCATGTCTGTGGCACTGTGTGGCTTAGTCGGGGGAGCTCTCTGCTGCTGAGAGAAGTACCTCGAGTCATTAGCAACATGATTCACACCACCGATTAAATACCGTGAAGGCTCAGCTGGCAGTGAATAAGCATCGGGGGAAACCACATAGGAAGGGGAAGCATGCAAGTCAGGTGTTGCTGTTCGTTCATACAAGGAAGGCGGAGCACTGGAACATACTCGACCATGGAGTGCACTGTGTAAGGCAGGCATAACGTTCGCTGATTGTTCATAGAAGGGAGTAGAAGCCTCAGGTAGATTTCTGGTAACAGTCTGATGCTGTGAGGCTGCAAAGGATGGTGCCCTTGAATCTGGCAGGTAGGGATAAGATGTTGACTCCGTTGACAGGTTTAATTCTCTTGGTGGAGTACGATGCGCCATCTGTTGTGAAACTCCCTTGCGCTCACTGGATCCCAGGTCATGTCTGTGCTCATACCGTGCTGTGCTTAAGTGCTGAGGAACAGGTTCACTATGCAGCCGATCACCTCCATAGTCCACTTCAAAATCATCAAAGTAGGCAGGATGACGTGTCTGCCGTTTTGGCCGTACAGACTCTGGTACAGTTCCTCCCTGATGCTTATCAACCATACTGTCACTGTAGCAAATCACATCCGGCTCGAAGGACCACAATGTTATGAAGAGGTAGGAATAACTCTGTTAGCTGATAATATGTTGCATTCACTACAGGATGTCAGTCACGACTCAGGAAGACATAATCAGGTTGATATAGTTTACTTGAATGATTAAGATTCAGAATCAGCAACAGCACGGTATGGCATACATTCCTTTCTTTGGTTCCAATCTACACAGTTTGCATTGGGTACAAGATGTGTGGGTATGTGTGTGTGGTTATATCGTCATTGACGTACACCAACTAAACCCACTCAGGAATCATTAGAACAGGCTAAATGTCTCAGGAACGCTGCACTAACCGTCCACACCTGAACGAAGCTTCCGGCAATCTCTCTTCACGCAACTGGCGCTACCGCTGATGCAATACTTGTATTGAGCTTGAGTGAAGGTAGGCTGCCATCTACTGGACATTATAAGTAATGCTTCCAAAGTAACTTTATACATGATTCATTGAGGGCCGTTTTGTACACACAAAATTGGGAGCATGAAATTGTCCAAAATGTCTTGGTGAATCATTAAGAGTTCCTATCACTGGAACTACGGGGCCAAGTCCAACCCCTGAAAAATACCCCACCCCATAACCCCCCCTCCACCAAACTTAACACTTGGCACAATGCAGTCAGGCAAGTCCCGTTCTCCTGGCAACTAGACTCGTCCATGGGATTGTCAGACTGAAGCGTGATTGGTCACTCGGAGAACACATCTCACTGCTCTAGACTTCACTTCCCAATGGCTTCCACTTTGTTATAATCCCACTAACAGTTGAGCGTGTGTAGAAGCGTCTGCAGGCCTAGAGCTTGATTTATACACCTGTGGCCATAAACGGATTGAACACCTGAACTCAGGGATTTAGAGGGGCAAGCCAATATTTTTGGCAATATAGTGTATGAAAAACTTTGCAATATTCCCTTCCCTTCCCTTCCCTTCCCTTCCCTTCCCTTCCCTTCCCTTCCCTTCCCTTCCCTTCCCTTCCCTTCCCTGATGAGGGCGGGGCAACCTGTCAATCACCTGAGATCCACCAATACCAAACCACAACCATCCAAACAATTCCCCACTGACAAAATCCAGCCCTACATTTGTTCTTTTTGCAGAAGCATTTTATTCATAAAACCCCAAATCAGAAAAAGTTGGGACAGTATGGAATGTGCAAATAAAATTAAAAAGAAGTGATTTCTAAAATTACTTTGACTTGTATTTCATTGCAGACAATATGAACACAAAATATTTCATGTTTTGTCTGGTCAACTTCATGTCATTTGTAAATATGCATCCTTTCCTGTCATTCAGACCTGCAACACATTTCAAAAAAAGTTGGGACAGTAAAGAATTTACCACTTTGTGATGTTGCCATTCCTTTTCACAACACTTAAAAGACGTTTAGGGACTGAAGACACCAAGTGATGAAGTGTTTCAGGTGTAATTTTGTCCCATTCTTCCTGCAAACAAGTCTTAAGGTGGGAAACAGTACGGGGTCTTCGTTGTCGCATTTTGCGCTTCAAAATGCGCCACACATTCTCTATTGGAGACCGGTCGGGACTGCAGGCAGGCCAGTCAAGTACCCGTACCCTCTTCATCCGCAGCCAGGACTTTGTAATGTGTGCAGAATGTGGTTTTGCATTGTCTTGTTGAAATATGCATGGACGTCCCTGGAAAAGATATCTTCTTGAAGGCAGCATATTATGCTCCAAAATCTCTATGTACTTTTCAGCATTAATGGTGCCTTCACAGAAGTGCAAGTTACCTTTGCCAAGGGCACTGACACAACCCCATACCATGACAGACCCTGGCTTTTGGACTTGTTGCTGGTAACAGTCTGGATGATCCTTTTCTTTTTTGGTCCGGAGCACACGGCGTCCATTCCTCCCAAAAAATACCCGAAATACTGATTCATCTGACCACAGTACACATTTCCACTGTGTGATGGTCCATCCCAGATGCCTCCGAGCCCAGAGAAGTCGACGGCGCTTCTGGACACTGTTAACATAAGGCTTCCTTTTGGCACAGTACAGTTTTAACTGGCATTTGTGGATGTAACTACGTATTGTGGTACTTGACAAAGGTTTGCCAAAGTAGTCCTGAGCCCATGTGGTGATATCGCTTCTAGATGAATGATGATTCTTGATGCAGTGCCGCCTGAGGGATCGGAGGTCACGGTTGTTCAGCTTAGGCTTGCGGCCTTGTCCTTTACGCACTGAAATTCCTCCAGATTCCTTGAATCTTGTAATTATGTTATGCACTGTTGAATGTGAAATATCCAAATCTCTTCCTATCTTTCTTTGAGGAACATTGTTTTTAAACATTTCAATAATTTTCTCACGTATTTGTTGGCAAACTGGCGATCCTCGGCCCATCCTAAAGGATTAGATCTTTCTTGGATGCTGCTTTTGTACCAAATCATAATTTCAATCACCTGTTGACATCACCTGTTTCAAATCACATCATTATTTAACCCTTTTACCTCATTACTAGCCCTAAATTGCTCCTGTCCCAACTTTTTTTGAAATGTGTTGCAGGTCTGAATGACAGGAAAGGATGCATATTTACAAATGACATGAAGTTGACCGGACAAAACATGAAATATTTTGTGTTCATATTGTCTGCAATGAAATACAAGTCAAAGTAAATTTAGAAATCACTACTTTCTTTTTTTATTTGCGTTTTCCAAACTGTCCCAACTTTTTCTGATTTGGGGTTGTATATACGGCAATAGAGAAGAAAAGATTAGCACAACTTCCCTTCAATAGAGCTCATACTCATTTTATACCTGTGCTCCTACCCTTTCCTCAGTGTTTATGATACTCTTTTATTTGTAATAGTCTTTTAAAACCCAGGAAACAAATTATATAACATTTATTCAGTTACTGTATAAAGCCTAAAAGAAAACACTCAATACCCACTCCATCATTGATAAGGTTGTGTGATACAGTATTTTTGAGCTTTAAATCCATTTAAAACCTGAAAAATATTGGCCATGGTTAAAACTCAGTGGTTGAACTTTAAGGTTAACAGGTATCCTTGGCTTGCCACAGCACTTTTCTGGATATTAACTTTTTTGTGAAGAATCCAGAGTTGCAGAGAACTCGACACACACCTCCGTAACCGAGAGATATCGATTCTGCAAAATGCCATGAAAACTAGTTTTGGACAAAACACTGCAAGCAAAGAACGATTTTATCTCTGATATCTAGCAAAGGCCAAGAAACCTTGGGAAATATTAAGTGTGTGTGTGTGTGTGTGTGTGTGTGTGTGTGTGATGTCTTTTGAAAACACTCTTGCACAACTGACACGGCAGGATGTGATTACTATAAAGTAGTGTACTACTAAAGTAGTAGTTTACCAGCTATGGCAAATTAATATCTCTGGCATAGTGTTGCTTTTGGTGGCCTGTTTTAAGTTTAGTTTTTGTTAAGCCTTGGTGTCAAGCGTCATTTAAGTTTTTATTAGTTTTAGTCACATTCATACTCTTTTTAGTCTAGTCAAGTTTCAGTCGAGTAAAAGTCTGAGCATTTTAATCTTATTTTAGTCTGAATTATCCATAACTATTTTTGTCTAGTTTTAGTCAATGAAAATGGTATTTTAGTATCTTTTTAGTAATGGAAATCTATTTTACCCAGTCAATATTGTATAAGTACCTCGTACTTCCACAACACATTCCGGTTTCTTTTCCACTTTTAATGAAAGGTTTTCCAAATGTCGTCTCTTCTTTTTCTCCCTTAAGCCGTATTCAGACGGTAATTGTTTCTCATGTGGACGTCCGTAAAAATAAATGTGCAGCCACCTCAGTGATAAAACTTGTGCATAAAGGATGCCATTGTATTCCACAAGGAAATAAGAGAAAATAAGTTAATACTCTTATTTACATGCTTGGTTATTTGAACATATTGCTGTCGTAATAATGGCCCATTTCAAATGTTTTCATGCTTTTCTTCTTTCTGTTTTGAGCGGTGTTGTAATATATTGCTCTTGTAAATACTTGCCAGCATTTAAAGCACAATTTTTACTAACACTTTCTTTATTGTGCATGTGCATTAGTTAATATGATGTCTTTGTCTAATTTAGACTGAATTGAAATCATTTTCAGTTCATTTGATAATAACATCATCGAAATGTATGCATTCTTTTCACAGCATTCGTACTGCATTCGTAGCAAATCCAGAACAAATCTGTTTCTGCTTTACAGCTTTATATTTATTAATTTAGCATATGTATTTTTTTTTACAGAGGACTGCTTGTCTATTCTTCAAAGCTTCGCACACAATCAAATAAGGCATTTACCCTTTCAGTTGCTGTATTGATTGAGCATTTACCGTAGTCCCAAATAAAGCGCAGTGGTGTACAGATGTGCATTAATGCAGGTCTTCTCGTCTCCATGTGCTGCAGTGCTCAGCCAATACCCAGAGTGCTTTATGTGTAGGGTTTCCATGGTGATCTATTTTTAACTTCTGTGAAAAAGCTAGGCATTAAAATATGCAATATTGTTGGCCGTTTCTCTCTCTTTCTCTTTCTCTCGCATGCACTTTTAAAAGGGTAATTTTTGAATATCCTATCAACTGCATAAGCATATCCAAATATGTCTAGTGGAAGTGAAAATGTGTAAAAAATCCCACCACAGTTTCAGCTGCGTGCTGTATAAATAGCCATGATAAGATTGTCTTTGAGTGAGCTGACGTTCAGCGAAAGTGCAAAAATCAATTTTTCATCACACTTATTCCCTGCTCTCGCTCTATATTTGTCCCAAAAGTGCGGTGCTTCGTGATGAGTGTGTGCGTGTCCTGGTTTCAGACCCTATAATTAATATGATATTCAGTGGTCTCATAAGTCCCGAGAGCATGTCGATTCACACTCGTTCAGTGAGTAATGAGGTCAACTCCACTTCTGTAGCGCTCGCTTCATTCCGTCATCCTTCCTTCCTTATCTTAAAGCTCATTTCATCATTTCAGAAAACACTGCAAGCACAGCACGGCCCACAAACTCATAAAACACACACTCTTTAGATTTAGAGGCGATTGATCATCCGTTCGTACCAAACCCCCAGGTTGTCCATAGGACATGAACTACATCCAGTCTAGTATTGTGTATTGACAGTCAGACAGTGCTTTGTGTGAGAAACTGTGAACTTCTCCCTCTCCTTTGTGAAATAACACGTTAGCATACATTTACATAAAAAGAGTACTTATCACGGAAATAAAGAGCATTTAAAGGGTTAGTTCAGCCAAAGATGAAATGTCTGTCATTAACTCCTCCCCCTAATGTCGCTCCACACCCGTAAGACCTCCGCTCATCTTCACACACAGTTTAAGATATTTTATATTTAGTCTGAGAGCGTATGCAAGTGTATGCACACTATACTGTCCATGTCCAGAAAGGGAATAAAAACATCATCACAGTAGTCCATATGAGACATCAGTGGGTTAATTAGAGTCTCTTGAAGCATCCAAAATACATTTGGGTCCAAAAATAACAAAAACTACGACTTTATTCAGCATTGGCTTCTCTTCCGGGTTTGTGTTCAATCCTCAAATAAAGATTCAAACGGTTATGAATCAGCGCATTGATTCATGATTCGGATCGCGTGTCAAACTGCTGAAATCACGTGACATTGGCGATCCGAATCATGAATCAATACGCTGATTCATAACCGTTTGAATCTTTATTTGAGGATTGAACACAAACCCGGTGTCAGGACAAATCCTGTCCCCCTGTGAAATTGTGTCCGCAAGGACCCCATGAGCGATTCTTTTTGCTGAAATAAATTTTAATAGGTAATCTGTTCAGAGCCTGATTACAATTCTTACACAATCGCGTTTTGATTTTTGCTGTTTAAATTGTGTTAAAATAGTCTTTAATGTCTTACAAAGCATATGTTTCATATATTAGTATATAACTGAAGCTATAAGTGCTTATATAAGTATATAATTCAGAACATGTTTTTGCTCCCATTATAGCAATCAATTACATATTTCAAATAAATGTTTTGCGTGTGTACTTAGTATGGCAATGAATTCATAGTTTATTAGTTTATTATTTAGTTATTTTTAAACAATTGATTGTCCAGAACCATGCATAACAACTTTTGATCAGGCATTTAAAACCGCTACCAGCGGACACGATTTCACAGGGGGACAGGATTTGTCATGACACCTCAACTGATGTTGATGATGTCATGTTGTGTTTTAGACTGAAGCTCCGCCCTCCACCTAAATATATACTAAAAATACAATAAAATATACAAAATGCTGAGTTAAAAACAACCCTATTGTGTTGAAAATGGACAAATCCCCCAACTTGGTTGTTTTAACCCAGCGGTCTGGATACAAATACTTTTTTTGCAATGATATCTTGAACTTCGTGAGCATTTGTATTCATTTTGATGTCATTTTTGACACAATCCCTTATTTCTGAACCGGCACAATAAATAAATCAAAGTAGAAGTAAGTTATTGCTCGCATCTGAAGCAGTAAGTTTTACATCCAACCACATTAATGATGTTAATAAATAAATCAGGCAATGGACTGGCAATTTGGTGATATCCCAGCAGTTGTGTCTTACAAAATCCAGAGTACAAAAGTGGAGGAGATCAAGACAAGACCAAGAACTTAGGAAATGCTCTTACGAAGATTACGTAATCCGTGGCCGTCGCAAAGCAGCGCAAGATGAGCAATTTTGGTTAAGATGTGTATTAGTGTAGTAAATGTGTGATGGTTTGTCTGGCTCAGACTCTATTCCTCTGGATCATCAGAGTCTCTGAAGCTCTTCCTCATTGATCTGGACCTTCAGCCGTTGGTTCCCATTGAAGTCCATTATGAGGAGAAAAATCCTGGAATGTTTGCCTCAAAAAACTTCATTTCTTTTCCACTGAAGAAAGAAACAAATGAAGATATTGAATGAGATGGGGCGAGTAAATCATCAGGACATTTTCATTTTGAAGTTAACTAATACTTTAAGGGTTTTCACGAGAGCTCTTTAAACACACTGATTTGCAGAAGCACATGAGCTGCTATGAATCCTGCGGATCGAGTCACTCCGTTTCTACTGTATGTTTTGCCACTGCTTAAATATCAAGACAAGCTATAAATAGAGCCATAAATGCTGAATGCGATTGACAGACTTGCCCTGTTTTATGTTCACAGGCTTCCTCAGACTCTAATAACAGAATGCTCTGAAATGCACCTTTATGAATCCATATTTGTGTCGTACATGCAAGACTGCAGTGATTTATTTTCTTTTCACTGTCGCTTTTATCGCTGTTTGAGCAGTTTACTGACACCTGCTAATGACTGTGTTTATGATTCGCAGTCTAAACCTCATGAAACATTAACATATTTATACCTCCCCATGGCGTCTTCCTGTTGCCTTTAATAAACCTTTAAGCCACGTGGTGATGAGTGTGATGGTGTGTGTGCAGAATTACGGCTGCGGCGTCTGAAGATAGGTGGGATCGATGCTGAGAGATCCCCTCCACACACACTTAAGATGGAATAGTTAATGAGTTTATTTTTAGCACACTGTGCTATTTGCAACCTGTGCGTTCTTTCCCAGCGCGAGGATTTGTTTTGTGGCCTCCCCTTCCCCGCGTGAGGCTCGGTCTCTGGTTTCGCGTTCCCATGGAAGCAGCCACCATCTTATTTCTCGCTGCTTTAGCTCGTGTCGACTTTGATGTTATTTTTGGTGTGTGTTTCCTCCGGTCGTGTGAGTGAGAAGCGGCTGCTGGCATCACCGCCTGAAACTTATGCAGAAAATATTCTTTTTAAAAATACAAGAGCTTTTATTTTTTATATTTTGAGTTATTATGTTAATTTTTAGACATTTCATTTTAGGAAAAAAAAAATTAATAGTTAATAAATGTTTTTAATAGTTTAAAGGGATAGTTCACCCAAAAAAATTTAAATGAGCCCATAATTTGCTTTCCCTCAAGTCATCCTAGGTGTATATGATTTTCTGACAAATACAATCTGAGTTATTAAAAAAATGTCATGGCTCATCCAAGCTTTATAATGGCAGTTAATGGCAGCCCAAAATTTGAAGCCCATGAAAGTGCATCTATCCATCATAAATGTCCAAAACTTCCATCCATCCATCCATCCATCCATCCATCCATCCATCCATCCATCCATCCATCCATCCATCCATCCATCATAAAAGTCCATCCATCCATCCATCCATCCATCCATCCATCCATCCATCCATCCATCCATCCATCATAAAAGTGCATCTGTCCATCATGCTCCACATGGGGGTTAAAGGTGCACTCTGCAACTTTCCATCCACTGGAGGTCGCCTATTCTAAACAAAGGCATAGTTTGATGACGCCAAGTGTGAGCGCAGTATCTTGGGACATTTGGTCGTCACCTCACAGCCGGTGGAAAATAGGACTCGGGCAGAAATCACGTTCATGGATGCGGTTATTAACGTTACTGTAGTGTGAAGCAGAGCCGGAGCGAGTGTTGAGGAGCTGAGCACGGCCGCTGGAGCGATTGGTTATTAACGTTACTGTAGAGAAGCAGAGCAGGAGCGAGTGTTGAGGAGGTGAGCACGGCTGCTGGAGCGATTGGTTATTAACGTTACTGTAGTGAAGCAGAGCAGGACCGAGTGTTGAGGAGCTGAGCACGGCCGCTGGAGCGATTGGTTATTAACGTTACTGTAGTGTGAAGCAGAGCCGGAGCGAGTGTTGAGGAGCTGAGCACGGCCGCTGGAGCGATTGGTTATTAACGTTACTGTAGAGAAGCAGAGCAGGAGCGAGTGTTGAGGAGCTGAGCACGGCTGCTGGAGCGATTGGTTATTAACGTTACTGTAGTGAAGCAGAGCAGGACCGAGTGTTGAGGAGCTGAGCACAGCCGCTGGAGCGATTGGTTATTAACGTTACTGTAGTGAAGCAGAGCAGGACCGAGTGTTGTGGAGCTGAGCACGGCCGCTGGAGCGATTGGTTATTAACGTTACTGTAGTGAAACAGAGCAGGACTGAGTGTTGTGGAGCTGAGCACGGCTGCTGGAGCGATTAGTTATTAACGTTACTGTAGTGAAGCAGAACAGGACTGAGTGTTGAGGAGCTGAGCACGACTGCTGGAGCGATTGGTTATTAACGTTACTGTAGTGTGAAGCAGAGCAGGACCGAGTGTTGAGGAGCTGAGCACGGCCGCTGGAGCGATTGGTTATTAACGTTACTGTAGTGTGAAGCAGAGCAGGACTGAGTGTTGAGGAGCTGAGCACGGCTGCTGGAGCGATTGGTTATTAACGTTACTGTAGTGAAACAGAGCAGGACTGAGTGTTGAGGAGCTGAGCACGGCTGCTGGAGCGATTGGTTATTAATGTTACTGTAGTGAAGCAGAGCAGGGGCGAGTGTTGAGGAGCTGAGCACGGCTTCTGGAGCGATTGGTTATTAACGTTACTGTAGTGAAACAGAGCAGGACTGAGTGTTGTGGAGCTGAGCACGGCCGCTGGATCGATTGGTTATTAACGTTACTGTAGTGAAGCAGAGCAGGGGCGAGTGTTGAGGAGCTGAGCACGGCTGCTGGAGCGATTGGTTATTAACGTTACTGTAGTGAAGCAGAGCCGGAGCAAGTGTTGAGGAGCTGAGCGCGGCCGCTGGAGCGATTGGTTATTAACGTTACTGTAGTGAAACAGAGCAGGGGCGAGTGTTGTGGAGCTGAGCACGGCTGCTGGAGCGATTAGTTATTAACGTTACTGTAGTGAAACAGAGCAGGACTGAGTGTTGTGGAGCTGAGCACGGCCGCTGGATCGATTGGTTATTAACGTTACTGTAGTGAAGCAGAGCAGGACCGAGTGTTGAGGAGCTGAGCACGGCTTCTGAGCACGGCTTCTCGAATCTTTTGCTTGCTGCTTGATTTGAAAAGGTTCCCTCATTTGCGACTGACTGGGATAGGGTATCGGAGGATCAGAGCTCAGTTGAGAGGCCCTCACATCACTGAACTCTGCTGCCAAAGTCAGGAATAATGGTTATTAACGTTACTGTAGTGAAGCAGAGCCGGAGCAAGTGTTGAGGAGCTGAGCACGGCTGCTGGAACGATTGGTTATTAACGTTACTGTAGTGAATCAGAGCAGGACCGAGTGTTGTGGAGCTGAGCACGGCTGCTGGAACGATTGGTTATTAACGTTACTGTAGTGAAGCAGAGCAGGACTGAGTGTTGTGGAGCTGAGCACGGCTGCTGGAGCGATTGGTTATTAACGTTACTGTAGTGAAACAGAGCAGGACTGAGTGTTGAGGAGCTGAGCACCGCTGCTGGAACGATTGGTTATTAACGTTACTGTAGTGTGAAGCAGAGCCGGAGCGAGTGTTGAGGAGCTGAGCACCGCTGCTGGAGCGACTGGTTATTAACGTTACTGTAGTGTGAAGCAGAGCAGGACCGAGTGTTGAGGAGCTGAGCACGGCTGCTGGAGCGATTGGTTATTAACGTTACTGTAGTGAAGCAGAGCAGGAGCGAGTGTTGAGGAGCTGAGCACAGCTGCTAGAGCGATTGGTTATTAACGTTACTGTAGTGAAGCAGAGCAGGACTGAGTGTTGTGGAGCTGAGCACGGCTGCTGGAGCGATTGGTTATTAACGTTACTGTAGTGAAGCAGAGCAGGACTGAGTGTTGAGGAGCTGAGCACGGCTGCTGGAGCGATTGGTTATTAACGTTACTGTAGTGAAGCAGAGCCGGACCGAGTGTTGAGGAGCTGAGCACGGCTTCTGGAGCGATTGGTTATTAACGTTACTGTAGTGTGAAGCAGAGCCGGAGCGAGTGTTGAGGAGCTGAGCACGGCTGCTGGAGCGATTGGTTATTAACGTTACTGTAGTGAAGCAGAGCAGGAGCGAGTGTTGAGGAGCTGAGCACGGCTGCTGGAGCGATTAGTTATTAACGTTACTGTAGTGTGAAGCAGAGCAGGACCGAGTGTTGAGGAGCTGAGCACGGCTTCTGGAGCGATTGGTTATTAACGTTACTGTAGTGTGAAGCAGAGCCGGAGCGAGTGTTGAGGAGCTGAGCACGGCTGCTGGAGCGATTGGTTATTAACGTAACTGTAGTGAAGCAGAGCAGGACCGAGTGTTGAGGAGCTGAGCACGGCTGCTGGAGCGATTAGTTATTAACGTTACTGTAGTGAAGCAGAGCAGGACCGAGTGTTGAGGAGCTGAGCACAGCTGCTGGAGCGATTGGTTATTAACGTTACTGTAGTGTGAAGCAGAGCAGGACTGAGTGTTGTGGAGCTGAGCACGGCCGCTGGAGCGATTGGTTATTAACGTTACTGTAGTGAAACAGAGCAGGACTGAGTGTTGTGGAGCTGAGCACAGCTGCTGGAGCGATTGGTTATTAACGTTACTGTAGTGTGAAGCAGAGCAGGACTGAGTGTTGTGGAGCTGAGCACGGCTGCTGGAGCGATTGGTTATTAACGTTACTGTAATGAAGCAGAGCAGGGGCGAGTGTTGAGGAGCTGAGCACGGCTTCTGGAGCGATTGGTTATTAACGTTACTGTAGTAAAGCAGAGCAGGACTGAGTGTTGTGGAGCTGAGCACGGCCGCTGGAGCGATTGGTTATTAACGTTACTGTAGTGAAGCAGAGCAGGGGCGAGTGTTAAGGAGCTGAGCACGGCTTCTGGAGCGATTGGTTATTAACGTTACTGTAGTGAAGCAGAGTAGGACTGAGTGTTGTGGAGCTGAGCACGGCCGCTGGAGCGATTGGTTATTAACGTTACTGTAGTGAAGCAGAGCAGGGGCGAGTGTTGAGGAGCTGAGCACGGCTTCTGGAGCGATTGGTTATTAACGTTACTGTAGTGTGAAGCAGAGCCGGAGCGAGTGTTGAGGAGCTGAGTACGGCCGCTGGAGCGATTGGTTATTAACGTTACTGTAGTGAAGCAGAGCCGGAGCGAGTGTTGAGGAGCTGAGTACGGCCGCTGGAGCGATTGGTTATTAACGTTACTGTAGTGAAGCAGAGCCGGAGCGAGTGTTGTGGAGCTGAGCACGGCTTCTGGAGCGATTGGTTATTAACGTTACTGTAGTGTGAAGCAGAGCCGGACTGAGTGTTGTGGAGCTGAGCATGGCCGCTGGAGCGATTGGTTATTAACGTTACTGTAGTGAAGCAGAGCAGGAGCAAGTGTTGAGAAGCTGAGCACGACCACTGGAGTGATTGGTTATTAACGTTACTGTAGTGTAAAGCAGAGCAGGAGCGAGTGTTGAGGAGCTGAGCACAGCTGCTGGAGCGATTGGTTATTAACGTTACTGTAGTGAAGCAGAGCCGGACTGAGTGTTGTGGAGCTGAGCATGGCCGCTGGAGCGATTGGTTATTAACGTTACTGTAGTGAAGCAGAGCAGGAGCAAGTGTTGAGAAGCTGAGCACGACCGCTGGAGTGATTGGTTATTAACGTTACTGTAGTGAAGCAGAGCAGGAGCGAGTGTTGAGGAGCTGAGCACGGCCGCTGGAGCGATTGGTTATTAACGTTACTGTAGTGAAACAGAGCAGGACTGAGTGTTGAGGAGCTGTGCACGGCTGCTGGAGCGATTGGTTATTAACGTTACTGTAGTGTAAAGCAGAGCAGGAACGAGTGTTGAGGAGCTGAGCATGGCCGTGGGAGCGATTGGTTATTAACGTTACTGTAGTGAATCAGAGCAGGACCGAGTGTTGAGGAGCTGAGCACGGCTGCAGGAGCGATTGGTTATTAACGTTACTGTAGTAAAGCAGAGCAGGACCGAGTGTTGAGGAGCTGAGCACGGCTGCTGGAGCGATTGGTTATTAACGTTACTGTAATGAAGCAGAGCAGGAGCAAGTGTTGAGAAGCTGAGCACGGCTGCTGGAGCGATTGGTTATTAACGTTACTGTAGTGTAAAGCAGAGCAGGAGCGAGTGTTGAGGAGCTGAGCACGGCTGCTGGAGCGATTGGTTATTAACGTTACTGTAGTGTGAAGCAGAGCAGGACCGAGTGTTGAGGAGCTGAGCACGGCCGCTGGAGCGATTGGTTATTAACGTTACTGTAGTGTAAAGCAGAGCAGGACCGAGTGTTGAGGAGCTGAGCACGGCCGCTGGAGCGATTGGTTATTAACGTTACTGTAGTGAAGCAGAGCAGGACCGAGTGTTGTGGAGCTGAGCACGGCCGCTGGAGCGATTGGTTATTAACGTTACTGTAGTGAAGCAGAGCAGGAGCGAGTGTTGAGGAGCTGAGCACGGCTGCTGGAGCGATTGGTTATTATTAACGTTACTGTAGTGTAAAGCAGAGCAGGAGCGAGTGTTGAGGAGCTGAGCACGGCTGCTGGAGCGATTGGTTATTAACGTTACTGTAGTGTAAAGCAGAGCAGGACCGAGTGTTGAGGAGCTGAGCACGGCCGCTGGAGCGATTGGTTATTAACGTTACTGTAGTGCAAAGCAGAGCAGGACTGAGTGTTGAGGAGCTGAGCACGGCTGCTGGAGCGATTGGTTATTAACGTTACTGTAGTGTAAAGCAGAGCAGGACCGAGTGTTGAGGAGCTGAGCACGGCCGCTGGAGCGATTGGTTATTAACGTTACTGTAGTAAAGCAGAGCAGGACCGAGTGTTGAGGAGCTGAGCATGGCCGCTGGAGCGATTGGTTATTAACGTTACTGTAGTGAAGCAGAGCAGGAGCAAGTGTTGAGAAGCTGAGCACGGCTGCTGGAGCGATTGGTTATTAACGTTACTGTAGTGTAAAGCAGAGCAGGACCGAGTGTTGAGGAGCTGAGCACGGCTGCTGGAGCGATTGGTTATTAACGTTACTGTAGTGAAGCAGAGCAGGAGCGAGTGTTGAGAAGCTGAGCACGGCTGCTGGAGCGATTGGTTATTAACGTTACTGTAGTGTGAAGCAGAGCAGGACCGAGTGTTGAGGAGCTGAGCACGGCTGCTGGAGCGATTGGTTATTAACGTTACTGTAGTGTGAAGCAGAGCAGGACCGAGTGTTGAGGAGCTGAGCACGGCTGCTGGAGCGATTGGTTATTAACGTTACTGTAGTGTGAAGCAGAGCAGGAGCGAGTGTTGAGGAGCTGAGCACGGCTGCTGGAACGATTGGTTATTAACGTTACTGTAGTGTGAAGCAGAGCAGGACCGAGTGTTGAGGAGCTGAGCACGGCTGCTGGAGCGATTGGTTATTAACGTTACTGTAGTGTAAAGCAGAGCAGGAGCGAGTGTTGAGGAGCTGAGCACGGCTGCTGGAGCGATTGGTTATTAACGTTACTGTAGTGAAGCAGAGCAGGACTGAGTGTTGAGGAGCTGAGCACGGACGCTGGAGCGATTGGTTATTAACGTTACTGTAGTGTAAAGCAGAGCAGGAGCGAGTGTTGTGGAGCTGAGCACGGCCGCTGGAGCGATTGGTTATTAACGTTACTGTAGTGAATCAGAGCAGGACCGAGTGTTGAGGAGCTGAGCACGGCTGCTGGAGCGATTGGTTATTAACGTTACTGTAGTGTGAAGCAGAGCAGGACCGAGTGTTGTGGAGCTGAGCACGGCTGCTGGAACGATTGGTTATTAACGTTACTGTAGTGTGAAGCAGAGCAGGAGTGAGTGTTGAGGAGCTGAGCACGGCTGCTGGAGCGATTGGTTATTAACGTTACTGTAGTGTGAAGCAGAGCAGGACCGAGTGTTGTGGAGCTGAGCACGGCTGCTGGAGCGATTGGTTATTAACGTTACTGTAGTGAAGCAGAGCAGGAGTGAGTGTTGAGGAGCTGAGCACGGCCGCTGGAGCGATTGGTTATTAACGTTACTGTAGTGTAAAGCAGAGCAGGAGCGAGTGTTGTGGAGCTGAGCACGGCCGCTGGAGCGATTGGTTATTAACGTTACTGTAGTGAATCAGAGCAGGACCGAGTGTTGAGGAGCTGAGCACGGCTGCTGGAGCGATTGGTTATTAACGTTACTGTAGTGTGAAGCAGAGCAGGACCGAGTGTTGTGGAGCTGAGCACGGCTGCTGGAACGATTGGTTATTAACGTTACATTACACTTCCTGAACACACATTACACCTGAACACACATTACACTACCTGAACACACATTACACTACCTGAACACACATTACACTACCTGAACACACATTACACTACCAGAACACACATTACACTACCTGAACACACATTACACTACCAGAACACACATTACACCTGAACACACATTACACTACCTGAACACACATTACACTACCTGAACACACATTACACTACCTGAACACACATTACACTACCAGAACACACATTACACTACCTGAACACACATTACACTACCTGAACACACATTACACTACCTGAACATGACAACATCAGACCAGGAGTGCATTTCCTCAAAACATTGCACGCAAAAGTTGATCGTCGAGACAGTTGGTGGCTATTGTTACAATGCTTTTGGTCCAAAGTAACAGACCATTCTCGATGACGTGTAAAACAAAAACACGGACACGGAACTGCATGCTTTGCTGACTTTGTGGTCCTTTTTAGCTGCCGGTGTGCAGTTAAACGCTCTACGGTATAAAGCAGGGTGCACACTGTGTGATTTTGGCCACGATTTGGCCGTCTAAGGCAAATTTTGCTAATCCGAAAAGATTCCTCTGACCCTAGACTAAAATCTGACATCTTTGATTGTTAGTTTGACATGTTCGCCGGGAGCCGATTAATGACCACTGCGATCAAATTTCACCTCAGACGAAATTCTGGCAGTGTCAGAAGTTTTACCGCACAATCTACAGTGTGACTTCTCCTGTGACGATCGTCAAATATCTCGAATACATCATATCTCATCTATTCAAGACAAACTATGACCAATACGAGAGCTAAAGATTTCTTTGTAGTCATCATTTCAGTCCTGCGTTCATTAAACTCCGGACGAGTTTTCTTGCGTGTGTCCGTTTTAGCGCGCCTTGACTATCGTACAGTCTGACATTAATAACAACTGAGATCTTACAGTGTGCCATGGCTTAGCGGTGATCAAGTGTGTACACTCGTAAAGGACTATTATAAATCGCACAGTGTAGGCCACTGTTTTAAAACGGAAACGCACTGGTGTAAACTGGGCCATAGTTATTCACTGTTTTGCTATTTGCATGTGGCTTGGCAAACTTTAGTTTCAGAGCATTGGTCACCATTGCGTTTTTGCTCTGATGTGCAAATACACACACGTGTCGCCTGAATGGTATTGGCACTCATGCCGGCTAAAAAATGGTGAAACAAGCGGTCAGAAAGAGAGGACAGCAGCTGGTGAATCTGAATCAGAGCATCACAGCTGGATCCACAAACCGTCTGAACACACACACGCCTCAAAACCTGGAAAACAAGGCTTGTGCCGACCACGTTTGCCCAGCTGCCAGCTCTCCACTGGCTCCAAGAGTGTGTATCATGGCATGTGTCGAGTATAGAGGGATCTCTCTGTCCGGCGCTGGATCTCTGCCATCTGTAGCAGATTAATGAAGCTTTTCTGGAACTCCTGTCTCCACAACTTCATCTGTCTCACGTCTATGGCTATGATTGCATGCCACACTGCAAAAAAATGCTTTTCTTACTTCGTATTTTTGTCATATTTCTAGTCCAAACATCTAAAAATTCTTAAAACAAGAAGTATTTACTAGACAAGCAAAAGTTATTGTCTTGTTTTGGGAAAAAATAAGTCAAAATCTTAAAACAAGATTATTTTTCTCACCCCACTGCCAGATTATTTATCTTAAGTTATTTTTTCCCAAAACAAGACAATCATTTTTACTTGCCTAGTAAATGTTTCTTAATGTAAGAATTTTTAGAAATTTTGACTAGAAACAAGACAAAAATACTAAGTAAGAAAATTAATTTTTGCAGTACATAAACGGCTCTTGCCCTTAGTTTTGTTCTATCACCAAATTATGTTACGTTCATATTCTTCGCAGATGTATTTTGTTTTTATCATTGTTTAATAAAATAATTTTTTTGTTAACTTTATAATACTGTTCCGTTATTAATGAACACACACTACAGAAACAAGTGAGTAATGCACTATTAAAGGGTTCGTTCAGCCAAAAATGAGCCTGTGATGTTTATCTGCTGACCCCCAGGGCGTCCGAGATGTAGGTGTGTTTGTTTCTTCAGGAGAACACAAATTAAGATTTTTAACTCAACCGTTGCTCGTATAATGCATATCAATGGGGTGCATTTCTATGAGAGTAAAAAACACACAGACATACGAATCCATATTAAAGGTGCCCTAGAATGAGTTGAAACAATATGTTAAATTGTTCTCTGATATCTACAAAGAGGGTGTGTGGCTTATTTAAGGGCAACAAGTGTCCAGATACAGTTTTACAGGTCCATTTACAACCCTATAAATTGTCCCTAGGATGTAATGCTCTGTTTTTGCCTTATTTAGAAGAGTCATGAATATTAATGTTGAGCTCTGCTCTGATTGGCTTATTTCAGCCGCTCACAGCAGTTCAGTGACGCGGCTCGTGAGTCCTGACAGAACACAGACCGACTGAACGACACTTTAAGCAGAACATCTCAAACGGAGATTGATCAAATGCAGCTTGCTTGTTTATTTGGTGTTTTCAGATTATCCGCGCATGAGAAAGAGCTCGCATGCTTCCGGTTGCCAGATGTCAGTCATTAAATCCCCCAAAGAGAGCTTTTCTGTGAAAAGAAACTCATATACTTTCCGGTGTTTTACCTAAACATGTCCAATCTGGCAACCATATGCATGCTCTCTCGCGCACAGTCGATCTGAAAACACTAATAAACAAGTAAGCTGCATTTCAGCAATCTCCATTGACTGTCGTTTTAACTTATATGGTGGAAAAGGTGACGTTCGCTAGAACGATCTGTAAGCAAAGTATCTATGGTTGTATTTTGTAATACAAAATAATATTACCCTTTGTCATTAGACACACTGTTTAGTTTGGTATGGTACTCGGTGTTTCCTATTGTTACTGTACTAGCATCTTGCGTTATCTAGACAATGCGGTCTCTCTAAGAAACTTTCAATTTAATCAGAAATTGTTTTAACAGTCAATAAGTGGATAAATTACTTACTGCAGGAATATAGTCGCCCCTTTCTTCAGTTTAAGACGCTGAGCGAAGCTTGCTTGAAATGGGCCGAACAAACGAACGATGTGTTGTGGTATCCGATTATAATAAAGCTCAACCGTGTGTCATGAGAGGCGTTTTTGCCATCTTCGAGTGTCTTGTTGACCATCAGTAGATTCGGCTTGTTTGGACAGATGCAAATGTTGGGGGCGTGCATATAGATGATCCCCAACGCTTGCGTCACGGTTGGGTTTATGTTGAGAAGCACTTTTTTTCTGTGGAGTTTTTGATTTACATCAGAAGTAGAAGGTAATGGTGTTTGAGACTCACAGTATGTGATGTCCATGGACTGAACTCTTATTATTTCACCATGGCAAGGTTAATTCAATTTTTAAACTTTTATTCACCTTTAAACCCTGTGGCTCGTGGAGACACATTGATGTCTTAAGATACGAAACGATGGCTTTCTGCCAGAAACACAACAGTATTTATATCATTTTGTTTTTACCTCAAATACAACACTAAGTCCAACAGCTGCGAGCGCGCCATCACTTCCACTGGATGAGGTCAAATTACACGATATGTTAACATTTCAGTGTAAATCAGCTGTTCTCTATGTGAATATATAGTAAAGTGTAATTTATTCCTGTGATCAAAGCTGAATTTATCATCATTACTCCAGTCTTCAGTTAGCCTGACAAGCCTCACCCACATCCAGATGTTTGGTCTGGAAACTCACCATTGACGGCTCAATTTGAGGGGCAGATAAACGGTTTTCTGTCAAACTCCCTCTGCACGTGATAGGACAGCACTACATCCAACTAGAAGGACGAAGTTGCAACGAAGGTGAAGCGGAGCTCGTTGACAGATTAAACATTCGCCGTATCCGGTCGGCTAAACTCGAACACATCTTCCCTTTTTAAGAATGACTTCAGTGCCGTTCTTTGTTCTTTTCTCAGAGAAAAGCTTAACTCAAGTCTTCTAGAGTCGCGGTCAAAGCTGATTCGAAAGACCGCCGTTCACCAGTTTCTGTGTTTACTAGAAGCACGCAAACGCAACTCGGCCGTCATTATGGCCCCACCCACCGACTCTATACACGATGTGATTGGCCCGACCAGAGTTTGGCATTTACAGCTCAGAAGGGTATTGAGAGTTACTAGACGACACTCGCGGGCAGATTAGATTTGCTGCCGCTAGGGTGCATCTAGATCTCTAGGCTAGTCTTCAGTGCAGGGTGCGAACTACGGGGGAGCTAGGGGGAGCTCGGCTCCCCTAAATAAGACATGGGCTCCCCTGAAAACGTGATTTGTGAAATTTTGGGGGGTCTCAAAAATATTGACACTGTGTTATTTTGAGGTGCAATTTCATTTTTATGTAATGTAATCATTGTGGATTATTATTTGTAAAATTGCTAAAAATATATAATTAATTCATGCATGACGGCAGTTTAAATCTAATTCACTTCAATAAAGATAACTATACATGCTGTTCTTGTCATGACCATCAAGGTGTGGTGGCACTGCGGTGCAAATTCCACTCATGTTTAGTACATGTCAACGCAAAGATTCGCAGAAAAAACAAAAACGAATATCCACTTCTTGATCTTGGATTTCTGGAAGAACAGAAAAAGAGGCTGACCTCAAGCCTCTGTGGTCGCTTCTGTGTTAAGGCATGTTATTCCCAATTATGTATTGTGGCTGGGTTGATATAGGTCTGCGCGACTATCGATTGAATTATGGTATTCTTCTGTAGCCTGACGAGTAACTTCAACCGTTGTTCATGTGAACTCAAAGACAGCCGGATGCTTTGTTTATAGATTTGTGGACTTTTTGACCTATCAATTCTTGTTTTTTTCTTCCTTCATTAAAATAAAAGATGTTCTTCAATGATTGTAAATTGTATATTAAGAGTCTCCGCAATGCATTAAGCAATAGATTGACGCGTTCGTCTGTGTGTGAAGGAATATACACGTCCTCTTTTGTGTATAGGGATGCACCCCCCCCCCCCCCCGAAAAGTGGGCTCCCCCAAAGGCCACAGTATAGTTCGAACACTTCACCAATCATCTCATATGAGGATCTTATGATCGACACACATTTATGATTATTATCTTTGTTGAACACAGTTCAGACTTTTGTGGAAACCATCAAACAAGAAAAATGATTTTGTAAACCCCTTAGAAATGCATCTGTTTGGCACTGCAAAAAATGCTTTTCTTACTTAGTATTTTTGTCTTGTTTCTAGTCCAAACATCAAAAAATTCTTAAAACAAGAAGTATTTACTAGACAAGCAAAAATTATTGTCTGGTTTTGGGAAAAAATAACTCAAAATGAAGAGAGTTTTTGCTTAAAATAAGATAAATAATCTGCCAATGGGGTGAGAAAAGTAATCTTAATTCAAACAGAAAACAAGATTATTTTTCTCTCCCCATTGGCAGATTATTTATCTTATTTTAAGCAAAAACTCTCTTCATTTTGAGTTATTTTTTCCCAAAACCAGACAATAATTTTTGCTTGTCTAGTAAATGTTTCTTAATGTAAGCACTGAGTGTCCGGGGCTTCAGCGATCAGTCGTTGAGTGTGTTTTGCAGGCCTGCAGTAGTGTAGATGTGGTGCGAGCGCAGAAAGGCTTTATGTAAGTGTGTCGAACAGCCTGCGCTGTGAGTCAGCTGGGTAATTGGAGACTGTGGGTGACATGAGGGCCCAATCTTACTCGCAGAGATGGATTGCTCACTTTCCATTCGTGGGCACGGGATGTAAAGCCTTTTTTCTGCTGGAGCGCAGAGAACTGAGACGCTCCAGGAGCGATACGTTAATATTCACACTCATCTGGTCGGGAGGCGCCAAACAAAATGACACCTTTTTACATTTTCTGGCCGAGTTTGGTAACCCATACTCAGAATTTGTCCTATGCATTCAGCCCGTCCAAGTTAAACTGCAAAAAATGCTCTTCTTACTTAGTAATTTTGTCATTTGTCATACACATAATATATTTTTGCTTGTTTTCTTAAAAATAATATCTAAATGAAGTGAGTTTTTGCTTAAAACAGGCAAAATGATCTGCCAATGGGGTGAGAAAAATAATCTTGTTTCTGATTGAAATCTGGTTTCTTGTTTCCGTCCCAAACATAAATAAGATTATTTTTCGCACCCCATCGTTTTAAGCAAAAACTCACTTCATTTTGATTTTATTTTCAACAAAACAAGGAAAAATATCTTGTCATTTTACTGATCTAGTAAATGCATCTTGATTTAAGAATCGTTAGATATTTGGACTGGAAACAAGACAAAATACTAAATAAGAAGAGCATTTTTTGCCCATATTTTCTCCTTTGTTAGGTTGTGTCTAGCCTGACGTGGTCATACTCAATTCTAGTCCGAATATGAGTCTGATGCTCATTGGGCTGTGATTATGGGGCGTGTTTCAACCGAACCAGGAAAGACCTCAATTGGACAGACCTACAACCAATCAGAGCAACGAAGCGATGCATTGTCAAATGTCAACAGAGTTCAACTGCCCTGTGTTGCCAAGTCCGTGTTTTTTCGCGGGTTGAATCGACTATTATGTGATATTTAGACCCATGAGTGCGAATTTTAGCAGCAACTTTGCCAAAATAACACACATTTTACCCCCAAACACCATTTTTCCCCCGGAGGACCCCCCGAGAAGCTATTGTTTAGGGCTAGTAGTTGGCGCGTTTTGTTGTAAAAACTTGGCAACCCTGTGCATGTGCACGTGCGCGATCTTTGCCAGTGTTGTAAAATAATTTAATGATACACAGAGTACTTACCCAACATGATCATCAGTACTGAGAGAAATAGTGAAGGTGATGCAGATACGAACAAGCTCTCCGTTTAGGATTCAAACAAATATAATCCAAGCCCCTTTGATGACGTGATGATTACGTTACTGTTGATCATCTGTCCGTCATCGGCTAAAGCCCGCCCTGATGATCTCATTGGTCAGTTTCTGTTGATCATCTGTCTGTCATTAGCTAAAGCCCGCCCTGATGATCTCATTGGTCAGTTACTGTTGATCATCTGTCCGTCATCGGCTAAAGCCCGCCCTGATGATCTCATTGGTCAGTTTCTGTTGATCATCTGTCTGTCATTAGCTAAAGCCCGCCCTGATGATCTCATTGGTCAGTTTCTGTTGATCATCTGTCCGTCATCGGCTAAAGCCCGCCCTGATGATCTCATTGGTCAGTTTCTGTTGATCATCTGTCTGTCATTAGCTAAAGCCCGCCCTGATGATCTCATTGGTCAGTTACTGTTGATCATCTGTCCGTCATCGGCTAAAGCCCGCCCTGATGATCTCATTGGTCAGTTTCTGTTGATCATCTGTCCGTCATCGGCTAAAGCCCGCCCTGATGATCTCATTGGTCAGTTTCTGTTGATCATCTGTCCGTCATCAGCTAAAGCCCGCGCTGATGATCTCATTGGTCAGTTACTGTTGATCATCTGTCCGTCATCGGCTAAAGCCCGCGCTGATGATCTCATTGGTCAGTTACTGTTGATCATCTGTCCGTCATCGGCTAAAGCCCGCCCTGATGATCTCATTGGTCAGTTTCTGTTGATCATCTGTCCGTCATCGGCTAAAGCTCGCGCTGATGATCTCATTGGTCAGTTACTGTTGATCATCTGTCCGTCATCGGCTAAAGCCCGCCCTGATGATCTCATTGGTCAGTTTCTGTTGATCATCTGTCTGTCATTAGCTAAAGCCCGCCCTGATGATCTCATTGGTCAGTTTCTGTTGATCATCTGTCCGTCATTAGCTAAAGCCCGCCCTGATGATCTCATTGGTCAGTTTCTGTTGATCATCTGTCTGTCATTAGCTAAAGCCCGCCCTGATGATCTCATTGGTCAGTTTCTGTTGATCATCTGTCCGTCATCGGCTAAAGCCCGCCCTGATGATCTCATTGGTCAGTTTCTGTTGATCATCTGTCTGTCATCGGCTAAAGCCCGCCCTGATGATCTCATTGGTCAGTTTCTGTTGATCATCTGTCCGTCATCGGCTAAAGCCCGCCCTGATGATCTCATTGGTCAGTTTCTGTTGATCATCTGTCCGTCATCGGCTAAAGCTCGCGCTGATGATCTCATTGGTCAGTTTCTGTTGATCATCTGTCCGTCATCGGCTAAAGCCCGCCCTGATGATCTCATTGGTCAGTTTCTGTTGATCATCTGTCCGTCATCGGCTAAAGCCCGCGCTGATGATCTCATTGGTCAGTTACTGTTGATCCTCTGTCCGTCATCGGCTAAAGCCCGCGCTGATGATCTCATTGGTCAGTTACTGTTGATCATCTGTCCGTCATCGGCTAAAGCCCGCCCTGATGATCTCATTGGTCAGTTTCTGTTGATCATCTGTCCGTCATCGGCTAAAGCTCGCGCTGATGATCTCATTGGTCAGTTACTGTTGATCATCTGTCCGTCATCGGCTAAAGCCCGCCCTGATGATCTCATTGGTCAGTTTCTGTTGATCATCTGTCTGTCATTAGCTAAAGCCCGCCCTGATGATCTCATTGGTCAGTTTCTGTTGATCATCTGTCCGTCATCGGCTAAAGCCCGCCCTGATGAGCTCATTGGTCAGTTTCTGTTGATCATCTGTCCGTCATCGGCTAAAGCCCGCCCTGATGATCTCATTGGTCAGTTTCTGTTGATCATCTGTCCGTCATCGGCTAAAGCCTGCCCTGATGATCTCATTGGTCAGTTTCTGTTGATCATCTGTCCGTCATCGGCTAAAGCCCGCCCTGATGATCTCATTGGTCCGAACAGTTTCTGTTCGGGAATAATTACTCCTCTATGAAGCAAGGCCAGACCGAATTGCCCGACCTAAAAATTTTGTGGGCGGGGCTAAGTTCGGCTGGCATCCAGGCTAGGTTGTGTCAAAATATATTTAGAGATTCTCAAAGACTACTTTTGTCAAAGGAAAGGGAGATTGCTTAGTTGGAGACAGTAAATATTCAACAATATCACTGATCTGCCTGTGTTACTGGACTTACCTAAGATGGATTATGACACTGTTTTCTTCTAGATCTGCTCGTACAGTCCAAACTAACTTTGATGCATTGTTTTACAACATGTCGATTACGAGAACTTCCCCAGACTTTAATATGTGGCCTTGATAGGAGATGACCAGTGATATTCGCTTCACCTGTGACTGCTCATAATGTTTTGGCTCACACTGATAAGGCTTTTTATAACTTCACCTTAAACAAAAGCAAAATTGGCAATAATAATATGAAAATATTCATACACACACACACACACACACACACACACACACACACACACACACACACACACACACACACACACACACACACACACACACACACACACACACACACACACACACACACACACGTCTAGTTTTGGGGAAAAAATAACTCAAAATGAAGAGAGTTTTTGCTTAAATAAGATAAATAATCTTGTTTTCTGTTTAAATTAAGATTATTTTTCTCACCCCATTGGCAGATTATTGATCTTATTTAAGCAAAAACTCTCTTCATTTTGAGTTATTTTTCCCAAAACAAGACAATAATTTGCTTGTCTAGTAAATGCTGCCTAATGTAAGATTTGTTAGATGTTTGGACTGGAAACAAGACAAAAATACTGTAAGAAAAGCATTTTTTGTAGTGTAAGACACAATTGTTCATGTTGCCCACACTGTAAACTTCACATTGATGTATATTTTACAAGAACATACTATATGAGTGAGCTTTTCTATTAAAAGTTCACATTTAGTCGATCGTGTTACTTGCCTATTCTTTGTACTTATTTGTGAAGATGATCAATCCTACACATTATTTGTTCAGTGTTTTCTGAGTGGAGTTGTGACATTTGTCTTTGTTTTTCCTCACAGGTCTGACTGGAGATGCCACAGATCTAGATAAAAGAAAAGAAGTCTTCGGGCAAAATCTTATACCTCCAAAGAAGCCAAAAACTTTTTTACAGTTAGTGTGGGAAGCGTTACAAGATGTGACCCTCATTATCCTGGAGATTGCCGCCCTGATCTCTCTGGGTCTGTCCTTCTATCAGCCGCCTGGAGAGGGCAGCGAGTGTGAGTATCTGTCCGTCCTTACACCTTTGAGCTGAGCTGTTGTTTCCTTTTGCCGTCTCATATTCCTCCTATATTACGGCAAACCATCTGCTGATGTAATAAACGTAACCAAAACGCTCAGGTTGTTGTAAAAGGCACTCCGTCATCCAGTCGTCTGGCTTTATGGTTCACGAAAGTTAATCTCGTTCCAAACCTGACTCTCTTCGTTCTGTTGAACGCAGAAGTAGATATAGGGTACGATGGGGCTAAATGCTCATTTTATTTTCATCTTAACCTCTAGATGGCACAAAAACTTGCCTCAGCACGTTCCGTCTTTTCAAGATGCTCGTGGAAATGTGTCTGATCTGTGATGCGACCAAAAGTTGATCCTGGGCTCATATTTTATCTAATTTGATGTTTTTAAAAATGTTGTAGATTTAAGTAGTAAATAAGAATCAATAAAACTATTGAATATGTTTCCAAACAAAGGTCTTGGTAATGTTTGTCAGTTTTGTTCAGGGTAATTAAAGCAACAGCTTTTCAATAACTGAAGAATATGTACAGGTATGGTATTTAAGGTAAAAGGCACTATATTTAACATGAGAATAAACAGCGGCGGACTTTTCCATCTGTTGACATGATTCAGATTGTAATCATATATTAAGTTGGGTGTCCACCTTAGAGATAATCACCATATTTATGATAAAACCATCATATTTAAAAATGTGATATCACAAAATAATGTATTTTTACTACTGTTAATCTACATTAAATCATTATGGGATCTCCTTTAATGCTTTCAGAATCTTTACTTTTTAAAAGATTTTGTTTCTATATTTTTTAAGCTATATTAACATATTTTAATGACAGCATATTTATTTAAAAAAAATAATTACTTTATTCATCAAAATAAACAGAAAATAGTTGAAACTTCAGTCCAAAAATCACATTTTTCTTAAGGTGTGCCTTTAGCCCCGTTGTACCCTTTAAATGAAAAATCACATTGTTTTTCTTCCATACTTGGGTTGATTTGGACCTTTTAAGTTTCACTGTATCGTCAAAAAACAAAATGTAGAAACCTTTTTTAAAGTATCATCTTTGATATTCAAATAAATAAATAAATAAATCATACAGGTTTGGAACGACCTGAGAATGAGCAAATTATGATTTTGGATTTCGACTAAACTGCCACCTTTATGTAAAGATTAGTTAATTTTTACCAAATAAATTAACATAGAAAAGTAATGATTTAAAGGTCAAGTGTGTATTTTTTCACTGTTAAAAAAATGGCTTTTTTTCCACAGAATACAAAAAATAAAAAGGTTCATTGCGACATCTCGCAATTCTGACGTTTTCTGACTCAATTGTGAGATAAAACGTCACACTTATCTTTACAAATGTTTTATTCTGTGGCGGAAACAAGCTTCCATAGCTTCTCATATGCTTTGAGGAGGAAATATAAAACATATATAAACAACGACAATTGGTGTAATATTATAACAAAATCATTAATCACATATTAAGAGAACCCATGTTATTTAAATGACTAAAATACCCTAAACAGACAATAAAGAGCAATAATAATCCACCGCACATGGGATGTAACATACGATAAGGATAACATACTAAGAGCACAGTTTCACCTAATTAACTATTATTTTGTATAGTTATATCATTTATAATTTGAATAAGAGAACAACAAACTTGGGGTAATCATGACAATTGTTTTATTCATTCCATCATAGATCCGAATTATTTAATTTTTTCCAGGAAACGGGCACACTTGAATAAATAGCAACACAGTAGCAAACAATTCATGATAACAATTGCAAAACAAAAATGTATAATTAATCCAAAGTGTGAACATTTATATCTTTATTTGAATGTGTGAGTGTTGCAAAACCAAAGGAATTATTCGGGGGTAAATTTGACCCACTGGCGCTTACAGGTATAAATGCCCTGTTTTTAAATCTGCTTTTATCTAAACGGGATTATAAAGAACATGATTTTAGAAAAAGTCAATGAATGGGAGGCTTGGATCTTTTATTGAAAATCTGTCATGAACATGTGAAAAACAGCCATGGGTAAATTTGACCCAGTGGTGGTTCTAGTGTTAAACTGATGTGGAGGTGGTTTTAAAGGATAGGATGTCCTTCTGAGCACAAAGTCTGGTGCTCATCGCGTCTTATTCTGTATAAAGTGGCTAGTTTAGTTTTGGCATGCTGTTTGGTAGTAGTTGACTTGACATAAATATTTCAACACTAGAGCAACTATCAACACTAACATAAAAACTGTCTTCATTTTCAATATCACTTTTTTTATTGCATTTCACACTGTACAGTTCTTTTTGTCTTGAGGTTTTGATGTAAAGTGTGTTCGTCCATCTTTCTTTACATTAAATGAATTTTTGCGTCGGTTTTTGTTGCATGCCATGACATTCAGACATTTGTAAGTGTGGCTGAAGTGGCCAAATACTACTTTAGGCCACTATATGGGCCAGATTTACTAAACAGGGCTAATTAGTGCGAAAGTGCAATTCCAAAAGAGTCCACGTGATCCGTGATAAAAAAACACAGACGCCGTCAGATCATTTTTATAATGACCTACTCAATCTACCAAGAACAGCACAAATTCTGCTTTAAGACGTGCTTTTTTGGGGCTGTAAATAATGGCGCAAACACCAGTAAACTGACGAGTGCAAACCTTCGTAAATCACCTTGTGTGATTCAATGAAATACTCTCCTCCCATTCATTTTGCATCTGAAAGAGAAACTCCAAATGCATACGCAATAAGTTCAGCCGACAAAATAACCCTGTCCACGCTATTTCAAGTTAGTAAAAAAAAAAAAATCTAAGAAAAAGGGTTAAAATAGGGCTTGTGCTGGCGCAAGCTGTTAGTAAATCCTGCCCTATGTATATAAATTCTTTACCTTGGTCTGTCTGAATACTCGATTCTGATTGGTTGGAAGGTGTGTGTGTAATACACAGGTTGTTCCGGTCAGTTGAATCACGTTCAGTTAATAAAACGGCTTGGCTACTGAATCGTTAAATTATATTCCTCAGCAATGAGGTGGTAACGTTGCTGTTTTTGAAGTAATTAAACTCGCACAGGTAATTCACACACACATCTCTCTCTCTAGATAATAAATAAATGCTACAATTCAAAATATCAAATAAATGTACCACGCTACTTTATCTCGGTCAGATTTAAAGGTGCAGTGTGTAGTATTTATGAGGATCTATTGATAGAAATGCAGTATAATACACATAACTATGTTTCAAGTGGAGTATGAAGACCTTACATAATGAGCCGTTATGTTTTTATTACCTTAGAATGAGCCGTTTCTATCGACACACACCGCGGGTCCCTTACAGTGAAGCCGCCATTTTGCGCCGTCATGTTTCTACAGTAGCCCTGAAGGGACAAACTTCTCTATTAGTCACTACCTGCTGTCTCAGACCACATCTTTGTCCTCTGTAGGCCACCGTAGCGTCTTTGTGCTTCGAAAGAAGGGGTGAGTGGTGAATGGATGCAATTCACAACCTCACCACTAGATCAAGCTAAAATCTACACACTGCACCTTTAAAGCAGGCAGAATGCTAAATCTAAGGATCCGTGATTTGTTACCCTTCTGGTCAAACATCAAAAAACAGCTTTAACTTGTCGATCCTGGCCAATGAGCATTGTATAAGCAAGATAATCCATGGCTAGCTGTGCATTAAACTATTTGAATGCACTCCGCTTCGCCTCGGGCAGGTCTTTTCCTCCACGCCGAGCATTAAAATCGTCTAAATCAAAGCTAGCCGTGGATTATCTCTTGCATACTGATCATAGAATGAAATATACAAACATGTTTTCCTCGCTGGACCTCACACACTCCATCAGCGTTCGTCTTCAGCTCAGCGTTTGTCTCAAAGTAAAGCGAGCATGACTCTGCATTCAGAGCGAGCGAATCCAGCGAAAGAACGGTTTCCACGCCTCTCGAGTTAATGAAGTGTGCACTGGAAGAATAACCTTTAGGTGAAGGCCATACATCAAACCAGTGGGCCATAAAATGTGCAATGAAGACAAAGCCATTAAAGCAGCATAAAGAAGCTAAAAGAATGCTGAGCAAGTATTATCAATCACGATAATGCTCAAGGATTCAATTACTCCAGGAATGGAAAATTATCTTTTATCCCAGTCGAGATCTGAGCGAAGAATGAACTCTTGCGGTGTAAGATAGTTCATGGACAGTCAAGCTGCTCTTCTAAAATCATAGCTGCATGACAAAAGTTGTATCATAATTTGATTTTATGATTATATCGATATATCTGGCACAATATCATGAAACTTAATAAATTAATATGCAGGAAGGATCTGTTTTCTCCAACATGTATCACAGCAGAATGCTATTTTAAGTCATATTGAATCTCGTATACAAGTGAGCTGAGTCTCTTTCTATTGAATTGATTTGTTCGTTTAAATGAACTGATTCAAAAAATGATTTACTGTGTGAAGGCGAGTTCATGTACCAGGAAAGTTCTACGTAAATAATAAATAAGCAGATCCTTTAAGTCCTGTAAGTTGCGCGGTGAGGCCTCCATGGATCGGACTTGTTTGTTCAGCTCATGTAACAGATTCACAGAGGCAGGATTCAATTGCAAGTAACTCAGTTTATTGACAGAATAGTGTCACAGAAGTCAAAACTCAGAACACTGAAGAAGTCCGGATAAGACGGAGCAGTGAGAGAGGCTCTGTTTGGCGACACGGGCAGGCTGTGAGCAGCTGTGACTCGGGAGGTCGGTACAGGTATTCCGGGAAGGGATCCAGCGTTTCACGGAAGGGGGAAACGACAACCAACACGGAGACACAAGGGGAAACATCCAACAACGCTCTGACAAAGACAAGAGAGAAACAGAGAGACTAAATAGTGTGAAGGTGATGAGTTGCAGCTGGTGCAGGTGATCAGCCACAGGTGCGTGATGAGCCAATCCCAGGCTCCGCCCTCACCTACATTCAACACGCACCCAAGAGTGAGACAGGGAATCCATGAACCGTGACAGTACCCCTCCCCCTAGGAGCGTCCCCTGACGCTCCCAGCCGACCTTACCTGTTGATTGTAATCATCAATAAGGGAGTGATCCAGAATGTCCCTAGCAGGAACCCAACTTCTCTCCTCCGGACCGTAACCTTCCCAGTCCACCAAGTACTGGAAACCGCGTCCCCTCCGTCTAGAATCCAGAATGCGATTAACCGAATAAGTTGGTTCCCCATCTACGAGTCGCGGCGGTGGGGGAACCGGGACTGGCGGATTAAGGTGGGAGTGAAAAACAGGTTTGATTTTGGATACATGGAAGGCGGGATGAATCCTCCTGTACGCCGGAGGGAGTTTGAGGCGGACTGTCACCGGACTAATGATCTTGGTGACAGTGAACGGGCCGATAAATTTGGGAGCAAGTTTATTAGATACGGAGCGGAGAGGAATGTTCTTGGTAGAAAGCCACACTTTTTGACCGACGACGTAAACGGGAGGCTTAGACCGGTGGCGATCGGCTTTAGCCTTGGTGCGCGCTCCCACCTGGAGCAGAGTCTCACGGGCTCTGGTCCATGTGCGATGACACCTCTGGATAAAGGCGTGAACAGAGGGGACCGCGACCTCGGAATCCAGACTAGGAAAAATAGGTGGCTGGTAACCTACACTACACTCAAATGGCGAAAGGCCCGTAGATGACACTGGTAACGAGTTATGAGCGTACTCAACCATAGAGAGTTGCTGGCTCCAGGATGAAGGATTCTTGGATACCAAACATCGCAACACTCTTTCCAGATCCTGATTGGCTCTCTCGGTCTGACCGTTGCTTTGGGGGTGATAACCCGAAGACAGACTAACCGTGGCTCCTAGTAATTTACAAAACTCCTGCCAAAATTTGGACACAAATTGGGAACCTCTGTCGGAGACCACGTCCATCGGGAGGCCATGTAACCGAAAGACGTGGTCTACTACAGATACCGCTGTCTCCTTGGCTGAGGGTAATTTGGGCAAGGGAATGAAATGTGCTGCCTTCGAGAATCGGTCCACGACGGTCAAAACGACCGTCTTGCCCTGGGAGGGCGGGAGGGCGGTAACAAAATCTAGAGCGATGTGGGACCAGGGTCTCGAAGGAACAGACAACGGCTGAAGTAACCCATGGGGAGGTTGGTTAGATGTCTTACCAACCGCACAGACCGAGCAAGCCAAAACAAAACTGCGAATGTCGCGAGCCATAAGTGGCCACCAAAATCATTGCTTTATTAAACTGCAAGTGCGGTTTACCCCTGGATGACAAGCAATGTTGGAGCAGTGACCCCATTTGAGGACCTCGGATCTTAACCCCTCCGGAACGAACAAACAACTCGGTGGGCCGCCGGGCGGGGGCGTTACCCCTTCTAAGGCCACTTTGACCTTCGATTCGATCTCCCATGTGAGTGTAGAGATAACTATCTTCTCTGGCAAAATACACTCGGGAGTAACCGGGCGTTCGGAAGCATCAAAAATACGAGATAAAGAGTCGGGTTTGATGTTTTTAGACCCGGGGCGGTACGAGAGAACAAAGTCAAAACGTCCGAAAAAAAGTGCCCACCGAGCCTGCCTGGAGTTGAGTCTTTTAGCAGATCTAATATATTCAAGGTTCTTATGATCCGTCCATACAATAAAAGGTACCCCCGACCCTTCAAGCCAATGACGCCACTCCTCCAACGCTAACTTGACGGCCAACAACTCTCTGTTACCAATGTCATAATTGCGTTTGGCAGGAGAAAGACGATGGGACAAAAACGCGCACGGGTGCATCTTGTCATCTGAGGGAGAGCGCTGTGAAAGAACCGCTCCTACCCCCACCTCTGACGCGTCGACCTCTACCACAAACTGACGTGTGGAATCAGGGGCGACTAAGATGGGAGCCGAAACAAAGCGGCTTTTGAGTTTGGCGAATACAGCCTCGGCTGTATCGGACCACCTGAACGTCGTTCGGGGAGAGGTCAAGGCAGTCAGAGGTGCGGCTAGTTGGCTGAAATTGCGAATAAAACGCCGATAGAAATTGGCGAACCCCAGAAACCTCTGTAGGGCCTTACGGGAATCTGGACTTGGCCAATCCATCACAGCCTTAACCTTGTCGGGATCCATGCGCATTCCCTCCGATGACACGATGTACCCTAAAAAAGGAACAGACTGTGCATGAAAAGCGCATTTCTCCGCCTTGACAAAAAGCCCATTCTCTAGCAACCTCTGAAGCACTCGTCTGACGTGTCGAACATGTTCCTGGAGAGACGAAGAAAAAATCAAAATGTCATCCAGGTAGACATATATGAATTGGTCGACCATGTCTCTCAACACATCATTGACGAGTGCCTGGAAAACCGCTGGGGAGTTGGAAAGGCCGAAAGGCATGACCAAATATTCAAAATGCCCCCTGGGGGTGTTAAATGCGGTTTTCCATTCATCCCCCTCCCTGATGCGAACCAAATGATAAGCGTTACGTAAGTCCAACTTCGTGAAGACGGATGCTCCCTGTAACCTCTCGAAAGCTGAAGACATCAACGGCAAAGGATAGGTATTCTTTACCGTGATGTTATTCAGCCCTCGGTAATCAATGCAAGGTCGCAGAGAACCATCCTTCTTCCCCACGAAGAAGAACCCCGCCCCCGCTGGAGAAGAGGAAGGGCGGATGAATTTGGAGGCTAGAGAATCAGAAATATATTTCTCCATGGCCTCCCTCTCTGGAATAGAAAGAGAGTATAGTTTGCCCTTAGGCGGAGACTTACCTGGGAGTAAATCTATAGCACAGTCATAGGGACGATGCGGAGGAAGAGAAGCAGCTCGGGACTTACTGAACACTTCCTTCAGGTCGAGGTACTCCGGAGGCACGTTAGACAGATTCACCGTCTCACTCTGAAAAACAGAACGAGAAACAGACGAACAAGCAGACACCAAACAAGACTCATAACATTTATCACTCCACGCAGACACAGAGTTTTGTCCCCAGTCAACCCTTGGATTGTGTAACTCCAGCCAAGGGTGACCGAGGACAACGGGAGCCAAAGGGGAGTCCAGGATGAAAAATGAAATGCGTTCAGTGTGGTTGCCGGAAGTGATCAGTGTAAGTGGTTCAGTGGTGAATGAAATGTCAGGGAGAACTTGTCCGTTGAGTGCGTTGACAGAAATGGTGTTTTTGAGTGCAATGATGGGTATGTTGAGTTTATGAGCGAGGGCAGAGTCAATGAAGTTACCTTCCGCTCCCGAGTCGAGGAGGGCGAGGCTGGAATAATCCTGAGCTGCCCACAGCAATCTCACCGGGAGGAGAGTGGAGGATGAGGTCTTTTCCACGGAGATCCCGCCCGACAGTAGCCTTCCTCTTACCGCCGGGCGTGGTCTTTTACCGGGCAGGAGTCTAGCAGGTGTCCGTTCCCGCCGCAGTACAGGCAAAGACCACGGGATCTCCGTCTTGCCTTCTCCTCCCGGGAGAGCCGAGCTCGACCCACCTGCATGGGCTCCGGGTCGAAGGTGTAGCTGACCGCATCCGTAGCGCTGACCTGAGGGCATTCGACACTCCCATGCTGAGGCTCCATCCTGGACCTCAGCCGACTCAGACGAGCGTCCACCCTCAACGCAAGGTCAATGAGACCGTCAATCCTCTCCGGAAGGTCGATGGTGAATATCTCCTTCTGGATGCGGTCAGCCAGCCCATGCAGGAACATGTCCCACTGTGCCTCCTCGTTCCACTTGCACTCGGCGGCCAGGGTGCGGAACTCGATGGAATAGTCCGAGACCGAGCGGTTACCTTGACGGAGCTCTGCGAGTTGACGTGCCGCTTCTCTTCCGGTCAACGCTCGGTCAAACACCCTTCTCATCTCTGCCGCCAGCGTCTGGAACGAGGAGCAGCAAGGATGTTGATTCTCCCACACCGCCGTTCCCCAAAGTGCGGCTCGTCCGGAGAGCAGGGTGAGGATGAATGCCACCTTGGATCTTTCTGTGTTGAAAGTCTGCGGTTGAAGAGCGAAAAACAAGGAACACTTGGTAAGGAAGGCTCTGCAATAATTGCTCTCACCGGCATAACTCTCAGGGGTAGGCAGACGTGGTTCCGGTTGCCGCGATGTAGATGGTGTGTGGGGAATCGGCGGTGGGTCGGGCACAGTGGGACCGACGAGTTGTTGCATCTGTTGGGTCAGCTCGGCCACCCGTGCCACCAAGGTGTGTACTGCCTGTTCTGTGGCAGTTAAGTTCGCCTCCTGCTGGTCCAGTCTCTCGTTGCTGCTGGTCAGTATGGCGTTGATACTTGCTGAATCCATGGTTGGTCAGAGCGTTCTGTAACAGATTCACAGAGGCAGGATTCAATTGCAAGTAACTCAGTTTATTGACAGAATAGTGTCACAGAAGTCAAAACTCAGAACACTGAAGAAGTCCGGATAAGACGGAGCAGTGAGAGAGGCTCTGTTTGGCGACACGGGCAGGCTGTGAGCAGCTGTGACTCGGGAGGTCGGTACAGGTATTCCGGGAAGGGATCCAGCGTTTCACGGAAGGGGGAAACGACAACCAACACGGAGACACAAGGGGAAACATCCAACAACGCTCTGACAAAGACAAGAGAGAAACAGAGAGACTAAATAGTGTGAAGGTGATGAGTTGCAGCTGGTGCAGGTGATCAGCCACAGGTGCGTGATGAGCCAATCCCAGGCTCCGCCCTCACCTACATTCAACACGCACCCAAGAGTGAGACAGGGAATCCATGAACCGTGACAGCTCATCCCACAGATGCTCGATTGGATTGAGATCTGGGGAATCTGGAGGCCGAGTCGACGCCTCAAACTGGTTGTTGTGCTCCTCAAACCATTCCTGAAGCATTTGTGCTTTGTGTCAGGAGCATTATCCTGCTGGAAGAGCCACAGCCACCAGAATACCGTTTCCATCAAAGGCTGAACATGGTCTCAGCAATGCTTAGGTAGGTGGAGCGTGTCAAAGGAACATCCACATGGATGGAGGACCCAAGGTTTCCCAGCAGAACATTGCCCAAAGCATCACACTGCCTCCGCCGGCTCGCCTTCATCCCATAGTGCATCCTGGGGCCATGTGTTCCCCAGCTAAGCCACACACACACACACACACACGGCCATCCACGTGATGTAAAAGAACACGTGATTCCTCAGACCAGGCCACCTTCTTCCATTGCTCCGTGGTCCAGTTCTGATGCTCACGTGCCACTGTTGGTGCTTTCGGCGGGGTCAGAGGTCACCCTGACTGGTCAGCGGCTATGCCGCCCCATACGCAACAAACTGAGCTGCTCTGTGTATTCTGACAGCTTTCTATCAGAACCAGCATTAACTTCTGGAGCAGTTTGAGCTCCAGTAGCTCGTCTGTTTGATCGGACCCCACGGGCCAGCCTTCGCTCCCCACGTGCATCAATGAGCCTTGGCCGCCCATGACCCTGTGGCCGGTTCTCCACTGGTCCTTCCTTGGAGCACTTTTGATAGATACTGACCACTGCAGACCGGGAACAGCCCACAAGAGCTGCAGTTTTGGAGATGCTCTGACCCAGTCGTCTAGCCGTCACAATCTGGCCAAACTCGCTCAAATCCTTACGCTTGCCCATTTCTCCTGCTTCTAACACATCAACTCTGAGGACAAAATGTTCACTTGCTGCCTAATATATCCCACCCACTAACAGGAGCCGTGATGAAGAGATCATCAGTGTTATTTACTTCACCATTCTCTATTTAGAGGTGTATATTTATAATGATATTGATCTAAAAGTCTTAAGCTTAATTACTTTCTAAGTAGCTTCCCCTATTTATTAATATGCAAATTCAATGTTAATATGCATATTACACCTGCAGTGGACTTTCTAACAGTGCGGAGGCAGAGGAAAGCGTCTTCAGATGATGCCTCCACACACCGGCGTCCACACTGCCATTACATCAGAGATTTGTGACACTTCTTCTTGTTTTAATGGAGAATGGTGCTGTCGGTGTCTCTTAAGGGAGATGAACTGCTCCGCGTGTCCAGACATCCCGCCGTTCGTTCAGACTGAATTATGGCCTCACACATTTTCTGCCACATGCAAGATAAGCACTGGCTCCTTACAGATCAATATCGGGAAAATCTCACTTTTCACCCCAACCCTGGGAGCAGGAGAGCAGGGCAGAACATTTGATGAAGGATCTGTAGCTTGAAATACATCATGAAGGTCATTTATTCACATACTGCATTATTCACTCGCACTCAGGCTGTTTTCCTGGCAACAAGTATAGGGAAACAAGTTAAACATCTCTTTATGGAAATCATATATATATATACACAGTATTGCTCAAAAGCTTACACACCCCTTGCAGAATCTGGCAACACAACGGCGATCATACAAAATGCATGTTATTTTTTATTTAGTACTGTCCCGAATAAGATGTTTTACATAAAAGATGTTTACATATAGTCCACAAGACAGACATTAGCTGAATTTATTAAAATGACCCAATTTAAAAGTTTTTGACTCCTTGATTCTTAATCCCGTGTCTCGGGATTCCCTGGTGCTCCACGGCTGTGTGTGTGTGTGTGTGTGTGTGTGTGTGTGTGTGTGTGTGTGTGTGTGTGTGTGTGTGATTCTGAGATCTGAGGACGATTGAGGAACTCAAACACAGCTATATAAAATGGCTACAAATATTCACTGACTCTCCAGGAGGAAACACACCGTATTAAGAGCCGGGGTCAAAAACTGTTTAAATCTGAAGATCAGGGTAAATTGTACTTAATTTGTCTTCCAGGAAACATGTAAGGATCTTCTGTTGCTTCTGAAGGTCAGTACTAAATGGGGGAAAAAAGATATTTAAACAAAATAAGAAACATTTGGACATCTTCATCCCGTCCAAATAGTGTTAGTCCCTCAATTGTCCTCAGACCTCAGAATCACACACACACACACACACACACACACACACACACACACACACACACACACACACACACACACACACACACACACACACACACACACACACACACACACACACACACACACACACACACACACACACACACACACACACACACACACACACACACACACACACACAGAGCCGGCCTTTCCATTAGGCAATATAGGAACTCACTAAACTCACTATGGGTTATTTCAATAGATGGACAAAAAATTATTATATTAAAAATATCTATTTGACAGTATATGCACCCCCCCCCCCCCCCCCCCCTGGTATCGAAAATAGCATTGCATATCCAATATGAATAATAAGTTCTGTTGTCATATTATTCATATTATCTATTTTATTTATTCATTTATTTTTTATCAAAGTATTTTAGTCTGGTATCGCATCGAAGTCATAATTTTGGTATCGTGACAACACTACTACAAACATAAAAAGGGTAGCTCTGTATAGTTCATACTTGACAAATTTCTGAAAAAGATAATACATAAGGTGAATTCAGGGTGATTGGGACCCATTTTGCCATTGAGGTGACTTGGAAAAAGTGTCCCAATCAATCTGAATTCCCCCTTCATAGACTGAAAATGATATTTTTAACGAATTGAAATAAGAATAGATGTTAAGCTGTGGTAGAAAATGGCATCCGAACATCCAAATATAATTTTTTATGTACAATTCATATATTTTATTTTATTTATTTGAGTTTAATGTAAATATTTGTTCATATGTATATTAAATGCTATGCTTAATACACATTTATAAACTAAAATATTGGAATTGTCATCTTGTGCACTTTCTCTTTCCTTATAAAATTATAACCCTACAAACTCACGGGCCGGCACTGCACACACACACACACACATAGTTCTTTTAGTGGCAGTATTAAAATATTGGAAAATAATAATTCAAGTATTAAAATACACATTTTTGTTAGTACTGCGTTCAACACGTTAACATGACATTAGTGCAATAGAATGGCTTAATAACCTCATCTGTGCAACACAATTGTTACAGCCAGTCCATAACTCATGCTAAACGTGACACAGAGTCATCAGTGTCTAAGTTCATCTGTGTAGAGCAGCAGAGCCAGCGCAAACACTGGGAATAAAGCCTTTTCTCTGTTATTCTCCAGCACAAATATCTAAAGATTCTTAAATTAAGACACATTTGCTGGAGAAGAGAAATGACTTGTCTTGTTTTATAAAAATGTGTCAAAATGAGGTGAGTTTGTGCTTAAAACAAAAACAAATATCTGGTTATAATGCGCATTTGTCCGAATCCTACAAAATTAGCATAAAAGTGTGTCTCCTGCAGACGGGGCCGTTTTGGTGGAGTGTGAGGAGTGTTGAGCTGTTGTTTATTTCACTTCAGCACCGCGGACAGCTCCACACACACTCTGAATCAGAGGAGCTCCATCACATGAAGGCATCTAGAGCCGCCGCGCACCAGCCCGAAATACAGCCGATCTGAGAACCACCAACACTCCTGATCTTTCTGGAATATTCATTAGTGGGTGGGAGCGCATTTAAAGGGACGGTTCACCATCAATTCCACACCATTATGTTGTTCCGAGATCAACTCTATGCAAGGCAAACGGAGTGGTTTAGCAGAATATCACACTTTATTTTTATTTCTGTTGCATGGAAAAGAGCAGCTTGCACATTTTGCTGAACATCTCTTCATGTATTGAAAGGTTATTATAAAACTATTAATAACACTTCTGTTCATTGAAAACAGCTTAAATAAAATTCAATATAAATACTAGTTAAAAATGTTAACCTAAATGCAAATTAGAAAGTATTCCTCGGTAATAAACTGCAGTAAGCTGAAGTCGACGCTCTACCATTATTAACTGGAGCTAAATAAAAACTCAAATTAAAATAAATCAAGCTAATAAAATGATAAAAGCACATTAAAATCACCAAAATTCCCATGAAAACTAAAAATATAAAACTAAAAGCCATTTCAAAAAACTAAAATAACATTAATATGTGGCAGGTTGGGACAGATTTTTCGTTTTTGGATAAAATCTGTTTCTTTAATATTCTGATTTCAAATCATAAAGGGTTTAGCATCACATTAGTTTATGTTGATTATCGTGTCATTTTACACACTCTCTCTGAATACTATGGCAGACCAAACAAATACAAAAACTAATGAGGGACATATTTTTACAGTTTCACCAATAATTTAAAGGTGTATACATTAATTTATACTCAGGTATGTTACACGCAACATGTCAATGAACTTTGTGTTCGCTCAATATGTTTATAGACTGACATGAATATAGGTGCTGAAACTAGTCACCTTTTCTTCTCAGATTTCACTTCGCCGCCTCTAGTTCATTTAAAATGGTTCTGCGGTCTGACAAATCAATTAAAAAAAGCAAACATTCTCAATTAATATGAGCTCATAAGAAAAAGATGAATAAGAATGATACAAGAAAGAGCTTTTTTGTATTTTTGTCAATATTCACTTTACATTAAACTCTTTAACAGTTTGGTCAATCATCGAAGAGAGACCGGTTTTAGGATTTTTGGGCAAAACATTCAGAAGTTATAAGCAACACACACCATTTTCCATATCCTCTGACCAGTAGGTGGCGCTGTGCTGAAATCTGCATGTGGCCTCAGGTCATGTGTGAGATGACATGCACCAGTATAATCTCAATGGCCTAAAGCGCTGTGGAGATATAGCATCACGTCCAGTTTACTGATCTTTTCCACCAATTCGTTTGCGCGTTATTCAAGAACGGTTGGGTTTATCAAAAAGCTTTTATTAGCTTTTTGGCAGCATGGTCTGAAGATGATCCGAGCCAATTTAGGTGAAAATTTGATGAACTGTCTAGGAAATTCAAAATGTCCAGAAAATGGAATGCAATCAAATGAGCCAAAAGGAGTTTTCCAGAATGGGATATATTTGGTGTGTCCTGTGCATTGCTCAGCATGTTCCTGTGCACAGCTGGAGCGGGACTGGCCCGTTTCTGTACACGAGCCCCAGAGGAAACCCTCACGCTACATCACAAACCACTGATAACGATTAGCCAGCGCTTGACTGGATGTGTGGACATGATAACACAGATTGATTTTCAACACCACACGCATTTCTGCCAGTGTGTGCTCTGTATTATTTACAGAATTGTCCAAAAGTAATCTTTATCAAACATTCTTCTGACGGAGTGTAATATGCGCTCAGGGTTACAATACACAGGAGTCACTCGTGTGATTCACTCCAAGAAAATGATTTTTTATTGAATATTTAAAAACACTGTCTACATTTCATCTTAATTTAATCAAATATCATTAACCGGAATTATTATTTATCTGAAATATAACTATCAATTTGCTACTGTATGTTACAAGAGCCATCGGATGATTTGCTATGGCATTGCTGTGTGTGTGTGTGTGTGTGTTTGTGTGTGTGTGTGTGTTTGTGTGGGTATGTCCTGGTAAATCCTATATTATGGGGAACAAATGTACCCAAAAAGATGATAATATCTGAAATCCTTGTCCTTGTGTGGAAATGTTTTGGTCCCCATGAGGAAAACAGATTATTAATCATACTTGTGTTTGTAAATGTTTTTTAATATTTTTTGTGATGAGTATGCAGAGATTATACAGTTTGTACAATATAGAAATCATGTCTATGGAATATCTCCATAAAACATGAAAACTTAATGGGCCCTATCTTGCACCCAGCGCAATTGACTTTGTACACCGCCGCATGTGTCATTCCTATTTGGCACCCGGCCGCACAAAGCGCGCTTTTCCCTCCACAGAAGCACGTCACTAAACCAGTGAATGAACTTGCGCTCCCTGGGCGGTTCAGCGCAAAAAAGGAGGCGTGTTCCGGCGCAAACAATCCCTGGAGCTATTTTGCTGTTCCATTAAACAGTTGCGCCACTGACCAGAAAAAACCTGGTCTAAAGTCAGCGGCGCGCTGCGCGTTGTTCATTATGCTATTTTAAGGGGGCATGCTTGACCATAATGTATAGCGTGCACAACGCGCATACACTTTGCTCATGTAATCGACACAGATGCAACAGTTATTTTTGCAAATCATAAATTGTTACACTAAAAAAAAATATTAACACATTGTGGTGTGACACCAAAAATAGGCATAAATCTAGCTTACAAATTATTCAGGCTTATTGTAGTAATTAAGGATCAGACCTGTTTGCCCAATAGTGGCAAGACATATCTGTATATAAGGACATCTGACAAATCGGTTTGTCCGTCAAGAACCAGGAAAAAAAATAAACTAAAAAACTGTTTAACCGACGCTCTTTTGGTGGGTTTCTCCCATCCCCATACAACACAACTTCTCTGTCTTTCACTCCCTTACGAAAGGAAAATATATTTACCAATATATTACTTGAAATATATTTTAATATATTGTAAATATATGGAATAATATATTGATGGTATTATAAAATATATTATATATTCATGTAATATATTGCAATATATTGAAAGATATAAATATTAATTCCCATATATGTTAATATATTTCCTAATGTATTGCATGAAAATTTCCAATATACTGCAATATATTTTTGTTTCGTAAGGGCTGCTCTTACAAGAACATCCGTCTCCTCGGCTGTGAACCGCTCCTGGCGTGCGCCTGGTAAATCCGCCATAATAATAGCGATCCATAATGGAACTTGCGCAGCTGCTTTTAAAGGGAATGTTGGATGCCGCTCTGATTGGTTTATTCACGTTACGCCCAAACCACACCTATGAATAATGAAGCTACTTCAGACCAACCCATTTTAGATTTGCGCCGGGGGCAAGAGCCATTTATCCCGCCGGGAAAATAGCAACAGCGCCGAGACCCGCCCACAAAGTTACTTGCGCTCTGCGCTTTGACACTTGCGTTTCAGATCGTTAAAATAGAGCCCTGTGTGTGTGTGTGTGTGTGTGTGTGTGTGTGTGTGTGTGTGTGTGTGTGTGTGTGTGTGTGTGTGTGTGTGTGTGTGTGCGTGCGTGCGTGCGTGCGTGCTCATAAACCAAATGGCTTAAACATAATAAACTTATTTTGGTAACACTTTATATTAAGGTTCAGTTATTAACTATTAACTATTAACTAGTTGCTTATTGTCTGTTTATTAGTACTTATAAAGCACATATTAATGCCTTATTCTGCATGAGCTTATTCTACATCCCTTAATCCGACCCAGTACCTAAACTTAAACGCTACAAAAACTACCTTACTAACTATTAATAAGCAGTAAATTAGGAGATTATTGAGGCTAAAGTTGAATTTAACAGTGAATATGTGTTCCCATACTAAAGTTTTACCCATATTTTTTACAGAGGTGGACAAAGTACACAACTTCATTACATTAGGAAGAGTAACAATACTACTGGTCAAATAGTACTCTGTTACAAGTGAAAGTTGTAAAAACAGATTTTTACTTAAGTAAAAGTACAGAAGTATTTGTTTTCAAAAGTACTTAAGTATCAAAAGTAAATTTCCTTTTTTATGCCAATGCATTATTGTATTATAGTTGTATAAATGCACATTATGCCATCATGGTTTAAGCCAGTCAGTGACGCTCCATCTGACACACTAGCAGACGACTAACTTAAACTCATTTAAATACTTGTAGAAAAGTTACAAAGCTCTTTATAAAGCTGCTGTCACTTTAAGGCCGAATGCACGGATCCAATACACTGATACACATCTGATATTCTCACAACTTTACTCTTCTCTTTCTCCCAGACGTTTATATGTTTAATATTTTATAAGACATGCACTAAGTGTATGCCAACTAAACTAATCGTGATATTTTTTTAAACTGAAACATAATTTCAAAGTATGGCTATTGGTGCACACACTTGTCTTCTTCCATTTTGCTATGAACTGATCAGTGTTCAAAAAAAGTTGGGAAAATGTCCCTATAAGAGAGATTCCTGATAGACTGTCTGCAAAAATCATCCACCGACTTTCAGAGCTGCTACAGAAACGACTTTCGACCCTGATAGAAATGTAGTGGAGTAAAAAGTACAATATTTGTCTTTTAAATGTAGTGAAGTTAAAGTCATAAGTTTCAAGAATAAATAATACTCCAGTAAAGTACAGATACTCAAAACGTGTACTTAAGTACAGTACTCGAGTAAATGTGCTTAGTTATTGTCCACCTCTTCTGTCTCTGTTTGCAAAGAAATGGCTCCAGTATTATTTAGATCTCACATTACACAACAAAAGGATGCTAAGAAGTGACACTTTCCATGAATAGGGTACCAAAAAAAAAACAGTTGTGTTTGTGCAGTGTGTGTTTTGAGCAGTGTGTTTAACTGCTGATCTGCTCTTTCTGCAGCCTGCGGGACAGCGAATGCGGGTGCGGAGGACGAGGGCGAATCGGAGGCCGGCTGGATCGAGGGCGCTGCTATCTTACTCTCAGTGGTGTGTGTTGTTCTGGTCACGGCCTTCAACGACTGGAGCAAAGAGAAACAGTTCAGGGGTTTACAGAGCCGCATCGAACAGGAGCAGAAGTTCCAGGTGGTGCGCGGAGGACAGGTCATACAACTCCCTGTGTCGGATATTGTCGTTGGCGATATTGCACAAATCAAGTATGGTATGTGTCCCCGAGTTTTTCTTTCTTTTATCCCCGATGTATTTATAATTAGATGCCACAGGTCCATTACATGGAGTCATTTACTACATGCCACAAGCTGATTGTCTCAGCTGATTCTGCAGGCAATGAGTAAACTTACTCAACATTTAGATGGTCAGATTCAGTATTTGATGTAAGATGGTCCTCTGAACCTCTCCACCTCCCCAGCTCCACCTGCCAGAGGTGGACAAAGTACACAACTTCATTACTTGAGTAAAATAAAATTACTACTGGTCAAATATTACTCCGTTACAAGTGATAGTTGTAAAAACTGATTTTTCATAAGTAAAAGTACAGAAGTATTTTTTTTTTCAAAAGTACTTTAGTATCAAAAGTAAATTTTCTTTTTATGTCAACGCATTATTTTATTATAGTTGTATAAATGCACATTATGCCGTCATGGTTTAAGCCAGTCAGTGATGCTCCATCTGACATACTAGCATACGACTAACTTAAACTCATTTAAATACTTGTAGAAAAGTTACAAAGCTCTTTATAAAGCTGCTGTCACTTTAAGGCCGAATGCACGGATCCAATACACTGATACACATCTGATATTCTCACACTGTTCACCTTCACTGACGACAGAATCAACTTTGTTGATGTGAATACTCCACAAAATGAGCATTTGGACATCCGTCTTCCTCCATTTTGCTCTAAACTATAAATCAGTGTTTAATAAATGCTGTGAAATCATTGAACTTCACGAGACTCTACAAGAGTGATTCCTGAAAGGCTTTCTGCAAAAACCCAAACACCTTTTAAAGAAGAAAAAAATCATCCGCTGACTTTCAAAGCTGCGACAGAAACGACTTTCCACTTCGAGGACCTTGATAGAAATGTAGTGAAGTTAAAGTCATAAGTTTACAGAAAAAATAATACTCAAGTAAAGTACAGATACTCAAAAAGTGTACTTAAGTACAGGACTCGAGTAAATGTAGTTAGTTACTGTCCAGCTCTGCCACCTGCCCAGATCTGCGACAGGGTTTATGTTTATGCCTATTCACGCAGCAGAAGTGTGTCTGTGTATCTGTTGGCAGTAGTAAGTCTACATACATGCTCTGAACCATCAGCATCAGTAGCAGATCTAGTCCACCAAGACAAATACAGCGCATTCGGAAAGAATTCACCATGCTTTACTTTTTCCACATTTTATGTTACAGCCTTATTCCAATTCAATTCATTATATTTTTCCTTAATTCTACAAATAATACCCCAAACTGACAACGTGAAAGAAGTTTGTTTGAAATCTTTACAAATTTATTAAAAATAAAACTCTTTTGTACATAAGTATTCACAGCCTTTGCCATGACACTCAACACTAAGCTCAGGTGCTCCTGTTTCCACTGATCACCCTTGAGATGTTTCTACAGTTTGACTGAGTCCACCTGTGGTCAATTCACTGCATTGGACATGATTTGGAAAGGCACACACCTGTCTATATAAGGTCCCACAGTTACTCATATTAACTCAAATTAATTAAGAGACAATAGTACATGGAATATATGCACTACGACGAATATTTCACAATATAAAACCATTTAAAATGAATTATTAAAGACATAAAGGTAATGGTGAAAAAACTTTCTAAGAAACGCTGGCCAGTTATATAATCTATATTATCCTTAAATCGTGATTAAAAAAGAAATCCATGGACATGTGTGTAACATAAGTATCCACTGGAGGCGAGTGTAGATGGATGTACCCAAGCGCAGTTTTATTGCTAATAATCCAAAGTGAGCGAACGGAAACAAAGACTTGACTTGACAAAGAACTCACCATCAGTGTTTTACAGAAAACAATACTCGACAAACTGACAAGGCAAACATGAGGACTGTATATACAAAGACTAGGGAAACACATGATAATGACAACCAATGAACAGCCAGAACTATGGACACATGACTAGACCAACCAATGAGAAAGGAACCTATCAGAACAAGACACATGAAACTAGGGAAGCGCATGACATGATCATCATATAAGGGCAAGGAATGTGAACCAAATCCCCAAACCAAACGTGACAACGTGTCACATGTATAAATCTATTATCTGGATTAACATAGATGCAATTCAAGATTTGATTTCAAGAACTATTCATTAAGTGGAGCATGGGCGTCGGAAGCAAATAAAAGTGGGTGGGTCCCAGTAGTGGCTGGTGAGAAATATTATAGGTGGGGCAATTTTTTTTGCAGGTGGTCTGGGGGTTCTCCCCCAGAAATCTTTTTAATTTGTAGATTAGATTTCCAGCATTACGGTGCGTTTGAGGCCATATCCCTTGTCTATACCAATAAAAGACCTCAAACCAGTCAATACCAATAGTCTAATAAAAAAGACAATATTAATTTAACAAATCTAAATCAACAGTTTCATAGGTAATGATAATGAACAAATTGCATGTTTATTATGCTCCATGTCCAAAATAGAAAGAGTGCCTATTACTAAACGATTGATTGGGGCAGACAAAATGACAGAAATCCCTGAGTTATTTACCATGGCTGTAGTGTAGGGGTAAGATGCATGTCATCAAGTTTTGACGCTAATCGAGCAGAGGTTCGAATCCGTATTTTGCCACACTCGCTCTACTCCCTTTTCCCATCACATATCATATCGGAAAGGAAATTATAAAAAAAAAAAAAAAAAGAGACAATATTAGAAAAGTGGAAATAAAGCATCTAACGTGTTTAATAATACGTATTTCTCGGTTAAGGGTAAGTAAACAGACATGTGCTGAATTAGAGACTATAAAAGTGAGTGGGTCCAATATCATTGGTCGTAAAAAGTACGTGGGTCTTGTCCCACACACACACACAATGGTTCCGATGGCCATGAAGTGGAGCGTTATCAAGAGAGCTTTAAAGCATGACCAGACATCACTGCTGTGCAATGAAGCGAGACTGATCTGTGCCATTCATTTACAGTTTGATTATGAGAGTTGGTCAAGCTAATCATTCTCTCAGACTGAAGGGCTGTGCTGGTTCTGCAGTGTTGGAGAGGTTCCGGTTTATATTCCGGATCTCCTGAACAAGTGGGAGGCAGATAATGTATGCGTTGACAGTGATGGAGCGATCCTGTGGGTGAGAGCTTTTGGCAGGCTGGAAGAGGACGTCCATCTCCTTGACTAGTACAGTGGTGGTTAGCAGTCCCTGGCTTACCGTTATTTTTGAATATGTGTGGGAGTTGATATGATACATTGCAAAGATGGAAAATGAAAGCAGAATTATCTCTGAAAGAAAATATATTTTTTGATATATATATTAAACAACAGAAGGGCCAAATACCGAACCCTGGGGAACTCCTGCAATATAGTGTTTCTTATTGTTGCACAACACACTGCCAGCCTTGTCATTTTGATATCGACTCAGTTAACTAAAAAAAAATTTGGAGAGAGATTCCGTTGTGAAATCCTTGACAAGTGCCATCTTAGAGGATCAACTTTGGAATTCTTTGGAGACAGCAATATTGATCCAGATTTGTTGTTTGGAGAAACTGAAGGGATTGTTGGAAGGAACACAAAGGCACTAAGAAGAGCTTTTGAGATTAGATTCTGAAATATGCTCCATTGCTGAGTGGCTGCCTGTGTTCAGAAACAGTTTTGTCCCTGTTGTGCTCTTGACCATTTGATTTAACTCGTTAAGCTGAAGACCCAGTTGTGCTTGCTGTAAGTCACTTTGAAAATTATGTAAAAAAAAAAAAAAATAATCCCACCATGAGTGCTTAACCTTTAAGGGGGCCTATAATGCCACTTAAAAAAAAAAAAAAGTCTCTGGTGTTCACAGAGTGTGTATGTGAAGTTTCAGCTCAAAATACCCCACAGATCTTTTTATATCATGTTAAAAATGTCACATTTGAAAAAACAGTTTTGTGTTTGTCACTTTAAATGCAAATGAGCTGCTGCTCCCGCCCCCTTTCAGGAAGAGGGCGGAGCTTTAAGAGCTGGTGTTAGCAGCTCCGATTTCCTCTCGCAGACACACACTGAAAATGTCAGAAACTGTTCAGACTTTTATGTTCAAACCGGACATAGTCAAAGATGGAGAGACTCCAGAAGAAGAGACGACATGTAGAATGAGACGGGAAGCTTCTGAATGGATAGAGGTATCTTCAAGTCATCGATTATTATATTTTGTCATGATAATCTCTAAACCGCTAGAGTGGGAACTGTTGTGAGTTGAGCCAGAGAATATCTGCAGATGGAGAGAGAACAGGGATAGTTTAGTTTAATTACGGTTATAATATCTGCCGATGAAGAGAGAACAGGGATAGTTTAGTTTAATTACGGTTATAATATATGCCGATGAAGAGAGAACAGGGATAGTTTAGTTTAATTACGGTTATAATATCTGCTGATGAAGAGAGAACAGGGATAGTTTAGTTTAATTACGGTTATAATATCTGCTGATGAAGAGAGAACAGGGATAGTTTAGTTTAATTACGGTTATAATATCTGCCGATGAAGAGAGAACAGGGATAGTTTAGTTTAATTACGGTTATAATATCTGCAGATGGAGAGAGAACAGGGATAGTTTAGTTTAATTATGGTTATAATATCTGCTGATGAAGAGAGAACAGGGATAGTTTAGTTTAATTACGGTTATAATATCTGCCGATGAAGAGAGAACAGGGATAGTTTAGTTTAATTACGGTTATAATATCTGCTGATGAAGAGAGAACAGGGATAGTTTAGTTTAATTACGGTTATAATATCTGCCGATGAAGAGAGAACAGGGATAGTTTAGTTTAATTACGGTTATAATATCTGCCGATGAAGAGAGAACAGGGATAGTTTAGTTTAATTACGGTTATAATATCTGCTGATGAAAAGAGAACAGGGATAGTTTAGTTTAATTACGGTTATAATATCTGCAGATGAAGAGAGAACAGGGATAGTTTAGTTTAATTACGGTTATAATATCTGCTGATGAAGAGAGAACAGGGATAGTTTAGTTTAATTACGGTTATAATATCTGCCGATGAAGAGAGAACAGGGATAGTTTAGTTTAATTACGGTTATAATATCTGCAGATGAAGAGAGAACAGGGATAGTTTAGTTTAATTACAGTTATAATATCTGCAGATGAAGAGAGAACAGGGATAGTTTAGTTTAATTACGGTTATAATATCTGCAGATGAAGAGAGAACAGGGATAGTTTAGTTTAATTACGGTTATAATATCTGCCGATGAAGAGAGAACAGGGATAGTTTAGTTTAATTACGGTTATAATATCTGCCGATGAAGAGAGAACAGGGATAGTTTAGTTTAATTACGGTTATAATATCTGCCGATGAAGAGAGAACAGGCATAGTTTAGTTTAATTACGGTTATAATATCTGCAGATGAAGAGAGAACAGGGATAGTTTAGTTTAATTACAGTTATAATATCTGCAGATGAAGAGAGAACAGGGATAGTTTAGTTTAATTACGGTTATAATATCTGCAGATGAAGAGAGAACAGGGATAGTTTAGTTTAATTACGGTTATAATATCTGCTGATGAAGAGAGAACAGGGATAGTTTAGTTTAATTACGGTTATAATATCTGCCGATGAAGAGAGAACAGGGATAGTTTAGTTTAATTACGGTTATAATATCTGCAGATGAAGAGAGAACAGGGATAGTTTAGTTTAATTACGGTTATAATATCTGCAGATGAAGAGAGAACAGGGATAGTTTAGTTTAATTACGGTTATAATATCTGCAGATGAAGAGAGAACAGGGATAGTTTAGTTTAATTACGGTTATAATATCTGCCGATGAAGAGAGAACAGGGATAGTTTAGTTTAATTACGGTTATAATATCTGCCGATGAAGAGAGAACAGGGATAGTTTAGTTTAATTACGGTTATAATATCTGCCGATGAAGAGAGAACAGGCATAGTTTAGTTTAATTACGGTTATAATATCTGCAGATGAAGAGAGAACAGGGATAGTTTAGTTTAATTACAGTTATAATATCTGCTGATGAAGAGAGAACAGGGATAGTTTAGTTTAATTACGGTTATAATATCTGCAGATGAAGAGAGAACAGGGATAGTTTAGTTTAATTACGGTTATAATATCTGCTGATGAAGAGAGAACAGGGATAGTTTAGTTTAATTACGGTTATAATATCTGCAGATGAAGAGAGAACAGGGATAGTTTAGTTTAATTACAGTTATAATATCTGCCGATGAAGAGAGAACAGGGATAGTTTAGTTTAATTACGGTTATAATATCTGCTGATGAAGAGAGAACAGGCATAGTTTAGTTTAATTACGGTTATAATATCTGCCGATGAAGAGAGAACAGGGATAGTTTAGTTTAATTACAGTTATAATATCTGCTGATGAAGAGAGAACATGGATAGTTTAGATTAATTACGGTTATAATATCTGCTGATGAAGAGAGAACAGGCATAGTTTAGTTTAATTACGGTTATAATATCTGCCGATGAAGAGAGAACAGGGATAGTTTAGTTTAATTACGGTTATAATATCTGCCGATGAAGAGAGAACAGGGATAGTTTAGTTTAATTACGGTTATAATATCTGCAGATGAAGAGAGAACAGGGATAGTTTAGTTTAATTACGGTTATAATATCTGCAGATGAAGAGAGAACAGGGATAGTTTAGTTTAATTACGGTTATAATATCTGCTGATGAAGAGAGAACAGGGATAGTTTAGTTTAATTACGGTTATAATATCTGCTGATGAAGAGAGAACAGGGATAGTTTAGTTTAATTACGGTTATAATATCTGCCGATGAAGAGAGAACAGGCATAGTTTAGTTTAATTACGGTTATAATATCTGCAGATGAAGAGAGAACAGGGATAGTTTAGTTTAATTACGGTTATAATATCTGCCGATGAAGAGAGAACAGGGATAGTTTAGTTTAATTACAGTTATAATATCTGCCGATGAAGAGAGAACAGGGATAGTTTAGTTTAATTACGGTTATAATATCTGCCGATGAAGAGAGAACAGGGATAGTTTAGTTTAATTACGGTTATAATATCTGCAGATGAAGAGAGAACAGGGATAGTTTAGTTTAATTACGGTTATAATATCTGCCGATGAAGAGAGAACAGGGATAGTTTAGTTTAATTACGGTTATAATATCTGCCGATGAAGAGAGAACAGGGATAGTTTAGTTTAATTACGGTTATAATATCTGCAGATGAAGAGAGAACAGGGATAGTTTAGTTTAATTACGGTTATAATATCTGCAGATGAAGAGAGAACAGGGATAGTTTAGTTTAATTACGGTTATAATATCTGCCGATGAAGAGAGAACAGGGATAGTTTAGTTTAATTACGGTTATAATATCTGCAGATGAAGAGAGAACAGGGATAGTTTAGTTTAATTACGGTTATAATATCTGCCGATGAAGAGAGAACAGGGATAGTTTAGTTTAATTACGGTTATAATATCTGCAGATGAAGAGAGAACAGGGATAGTTTAGTTTAATTACGGTTATAATATCTGCAGATGAAGAGAGAACAGGGATAGTTTAGTTTAATTACAGTTATAATATCTGCTGATGAAGAGAGAACAGGGATAGTTTAGTTTAATTACGGTTATAATATCTGCAGATGAAGAGAGAACGGGGATAGTTTAGTTTAATTACGGTTATAATATCTGCTGATGAAGAGAGAACAGGGATAGTTTAGTTTAATTACGGTTATAATATCTGCTGATGAAGAGAGAACAGGGATAGTTTAGTTTAATTACGGTTATAATATCTGCCGATGAAGAGAGAACAGGCATAGTTTAGTTTAATTACGGTTATAATATCTGCAGATGAAGAGAGAACAGGGATAGTTTAGTTTAATTACGGTTATAATATCTGCCGATGAAGAGAGAACAGGGATAGTTTAGTTTAATTACAGTTATAATATCTGCCGATGAAGAGAGAACAGGGATAGTTTCGTTTAATTACGGTTATAATATCTGCAGATGAAGAGAGAACAGGGATAGTTTAGTTTAATTACAGTTATAATATCTGCCGATGAAGAGAGAACAGGGATAGTTTAGTTTAATTACGGTTATAATATCTGCTGATGAAGAGAGAACAGGGATAGTTTAGTTTAATTACGGTTATAATATCTGCTGATGAAGAGAGAACAGGGATAGTTTAGTTTAATTACGGTTATAATATCTGCTGATGAAGAGAGAACAGGGATTTACGTTATAACTGATGATGTCATCTTGCTTTGTGACATGCCATTGCATTTGTGTTCATACTGTATCAATAAATGTTAAAGACGAATGACCGCTTGAGCGACTCTCAAATGTGCTCGACTACAGCAACTCTTCCTCTTCTCCTCGTTCCCAGGGGCGGGGTTATGTAAATTTTAGGGTTAGCGATGTCAGTAACCTGTGAATAAGCTTGTTGAAGTCCCTACCAGTCGTTTGTTGTAGTCCTTAAAAAGCAATTTCTGTAAAAGAAAATATCTCTCTTTACTTTGAACTTCGAGCATCATGACTTTGAAGAAGTTTAAACAGCAACATTACACTCTAACTAAAGATTAATATGTCAAATCATAATCAACCACCCCTTTAAGAAGCCCTTCTGTTCTGATGCATCAAGTTTTATTATGTGTTTCTGTGTGGATAGCTCCTCTTTTTTGTAAGTGTGATTTGGTGAGGCATATGTCTTTCTTATTAATTCTACTATATTTACATGTTAAATTGACAGGTGACCTGCTCCCAGCTGACGGGGTCTTGATACAAGGCAACGATCTGAAGATCGATGAGAGTTCCCTGACGGGAGAATCCGACCATGTGCGCAAAAATGCGGATAAAGACCCGATGCTTCTCTCTGGTGAATCCCTCTTTACTACTATATTCTACTTTCACAACCTTCATTCTGTTGAGCTCTTATACACATAATAAATGTTAAAGTTCTTCATCCACTTGCTTTATTTACTGATCAGACAAGTCATCAGAAAAGTAAAATCGATCAACACATGCAAAATATATAATTGGCATTTCACACAAAGGCTTAAAAATTCTAACTTTTTTAATACATGGTTATTGAAAGGAGGTGTTTAACCGTGACAATGTGCTATATGTTATATTATTGACTTAATACTATAATTTGCTTATTTTTCCTCTTATGTTGTAGAAAGGACCCAAAAATGTCATTATTTAGTTTTCAATGTCATTATTATATTTCTGTAGCTCTTTACAATGAGGTAGTATTAGTGAACATCAGTTAATGCATTAGTTAACATGAACTAACTCTGAGCAATGCCTGTAGCTTTACTGTTTTTGTAAGGTTATCTTACTGTACATATTTACATTAGTTTACGTAGCAGTTGACACACAGACTAAGGATGAACATTTCTAACTCACCATCTGACTCTAAAGGTCAAAATGCTGTTGTCACATCAATGTTAACTCTTTGTTAAGTGCTACCAATATTTGAAACATGTGGTAACAATATTGTGTGCAAAATTTGGGCCACGGTTAAAAATTATATATTTTTTGGCAATTAATTAACAATTTTGAACATTAGTCAATACACTGTGAACTAATATAAAAAAAGCAATGAATACTTTTTTTTTTTTTTAAACTATGCTTATTTTATGAAATACATTAACTAATGTAAACAAATGGGACCTTGTTGTCGAGTGTCACCACTAATAATTTAAACATATACTGGTGTGTATATATATATATATATATATATATATATATATATATATATATATATATATATATATATATATATATATATATATTAGTACACCTTATTCAGTGCTACACACTTTTAACACTTTTAACCCCAAAACTGTCACCCAACCCCAAGTTGTGTTCCAAATTTGAATTTGATATCACAAAAATTGAAGTTCCCATGAGATTTTGTTTCGCCGCTGTACCAAAAATAGCCACCAGGTGTCATCCACATTCCACTGATTGTTTTTTTGATGTATTTTACTGTACATTTATGTCCAAATATCACTTCCATCACAAAACAGTCACCAAATATGTAACCTTGAGACTGACCTTTCAGACGATGTACGTTTTGTCAAGATTAAAAAAGATTTTAATTATAAAGTAATTAAAATAAATGTTGTAATATTAAACAAGACACTGCCCACTAGGGGGACAGGCCTGCTGGAAGAAATTTCAGAACCGTTTGAGTAACGCAACATCCGATTTTTTGAGTTCGTAGGCTTTTGAATGATACCTAATTTATGATGATTACTCAAATATAGGATACGAAAAAAAGGCCATAAAAAAAAGAGTGCCAAGCGTCCAACCTGTGGGACGGTGACAGTTAAGGGTTTTTTAATGATTCTACAATTTTATATTGTCAAGCTAGTGCAGTTGTCTGCTCAGTTTTTACACTGATGGTACATTTGAGAACATAAACTCTATTAATTAGCTTTCATGAATGAGCCAGTTATCACTTGTACAGTCAGGTGTGTGTGAGGGATGGGTGTTTCAGACAGCAGACGTCTATGAGATCATGCATTGTGTCATTTGTGCTGAGGTCAGGGCATCAGGCCTGCTATTACTTACAGTTTCTCCATGACTTACTGCGCTGTTAACTGAACCCCCAGGCACCCATGTGATGGAGGGCTCGGGTCGGATGGTGGTCATGGCCGTCGGGGTGAACTCTCAGACCGGGATCATCTTCACTTTGCTCGGTGCTGGCGGAGAGGAGGAGGAGAAGAAAGAGAAGAAAGGTGCGTAGCTAAAGCTCGGCCTGGCGAAACTTCAGCACTGCAAAAAAAATGCTCTTCTTACTCAGTATTTTTGTCTTGTTTCTAGTCCAAACATCTAAAAAAATTGGAAATAAGAAGTATTTACTATACAAGCAAAAATAATTGTCTTGTTTTGGGAAAAAATAACTAAAAAATAAGAGAGTTTTTGCTTAAAATAAGCTAAATAATCTGCCAATGGGGTGAGAAAAATAATCTTAAAACAACATTATTTTTCTCACCCCATTGGCAGATTATTTATCTTTTTTTAAGCAAAAACTCTCTTCATTACTTGTCTTGTAAATGTTTCTTAATGTAAGAATTTTTAGATATTTAAGGTCTTTGCACACTGAGTCCGATATTTTTGCATGCGTTTTCTCGTATTGGTGTCGTGATCCGAAAAACTCGTCACGCACAGAGACCTTGCACACTGAGTCCGATGCGGATTAATGAATACGTTATGGGAAAGAAAAAAAACGTTAAACAAGACAAAGTGACATCTAGTGAGGATGATTTGTTTGTCCTGAGGAGATTGTGTTCATCCACTCCTGCGATCACGTAGAGAGGAGAGTTTCCCCTCCTTATCCAGCGGGATTATCCAGACCGACCGATTCAAAGTTTCAGTGTCAGCGGCTCAGTTTGATGCTTTGCTAGCGATACTGGAGTCACATATTAATAAGAAGACCACTAATTTCCGTGAATCAATTGATCCCGAACACCTGGCAGTATGTCGTGTATCCGATCACAAACACGTACGCACACACACAGCTTTACAGAGACTTGATGTGCTATAATTATAGCTGTGATATAATAATATCTGTGGTATTTTTGCTAGAATAATATGTATGGTGGCTCTGAGTTGTCAAAATGTCTCTCATAATGCGTTTTTACGGATGCGAAAACACAGAAAATCGAACCTGTTCCGAATGTTTTTTTGACGGACGAAAGTTTCGGAGGCAGTGTGCAAGTGTGATTGACAGGGGCGTAGCACCAAATTTTGGGCCCTGGGTACAAACCATCTTGCTGGGCCCCTGTACCATGTATGTGTATGTATAGAAAACTGACTTTTAAGGCCCCCCCCCCTGCCTCGGGCCCCGGTTACTCAGTACCCTTTATCCCCCCAGTCCCACGCCCCTGGTGATTGACATAACGTGAGGTCGAATTTATTTTTTGATGTGCGTAAATTTCGCATGCGAATTACAGACTCAGTGTGCAAAGACCTTTAGACTAAAAACAGGACAAAAATACTAAGTAAGAATTTTTTTTTTTTTTGCAGTGAGCAGAGCTGCCTAGAACACGTGTGTGTGTACGGGGATCAACATTCATATTGTTATAGCAATTATTAAAGCATTTACCTTTTTTTCTAATATCAGCACATCTTTGTTATCCTCAAAACACTGGGGACATTGAGGGAAATGAACATTATAAAGCATCTTAAAAATCAAAACACAGTTTATAATTGATAAATCTGTTCCTGTTTTAGCGAAGCATTTAATGTACATGAGCAATATTTTCCACACGCGAGGCCGGTTGTGTATTTACTATTGCTCATATTTCATGGCTTGAACAAACTTCTGTTCTAACCCAAAGTATTAAAGGGGCAGTTCACCTAAAAATGTAAATTCTGTCATTAATTCCTCACCCTCATGTCGGTCCAAACATGTACGATTTTGGTTCATCTTCAGAACACACAAATGCTATCTTTTTTAGGAAAAATGAGAGATTTCTGTCCCTCCAATGACAGTCTATGCAACTACCACATTGACGCTTCAAAAAGTTCAGAAAGAAATTGTAAAAATTATAAACATTCATCAACTTACACATCAGTTGTGGTAAACGAAAGCTCAAGCATGTTCATTTGAGATGCGAAAAACAATGAGGCTCATTCTCGTGTTACGCTTCACGTTTGAGCTTCTCAAGAGCCAATGAGGTTCATTCTCGTGTTACGCTTCACGTTTGAGCTTCTCAAGAACCAATGAGGTTCATTCTCGTGTTACGCTTCACGTTTGAGCTTCTCAAGAACCAATGAGGTTCATTCTCGTGTTACGCTTCACGTTTGAGCTTCTCAAGAACCAATGAGGTTCATTCTCGTGTTACGCATCACGTTTGAGCTTCTCAAGAACCAATGAGGTTCATTCTTGTGTTACGCATCACGTTTGAGCTTCTCAAGAACCAATGAGGTTCATTCTCGTGTGACGCATCACGTTTGAGCTTCTCAAGAACCAATGAGGTTCATTCTCGTGTTACGCATCACGTTTGAGCTTCTCAAGAACCAATGAGGTTCATTCTCGTGTGACGCATCACGTTTGAGCTTCTCAAGAACCAATGAGGTTAATTTTGTGTTACGCATCACGTTTGAGCTTCTCAAGAACCAATGAGGTTCATTCTCGTGTGACGCATCACGTTTGAGCTTCTCAAGAACCAATGAGGTTCATTCTCGTGTTACGCATCACGTTTGAGCTTCTCAAGAACCAATGAGGTTCATTCTCGTGTTACGCATCACGTTTGAGCTTCTCAAGAACCAATGAGGTTCATTCTCGTGTGACGCATCACGTTTGAGCTTCTCAAGAACCAATGAGGTTCATTCTCGTGTTACGCATCACGTTTGAGCTTCTCAAGAACCAATGAGGTTCATTCTCGTGTTACGCATCACGTTTGAGCTTCTCAAGAACCAAAGAGGTTCATTCTCGTGTTACGCGTCACGTTTGAGCTTCTCAAGAACCAATGAGGTTCATTCTCGTGTTACGCATCACGTTTGAGCTTCTCAAGAACCAATGAGGTTCATTCTCGTGTGACGCGTCACGTTTGAGCTTCTCAAGAACCAATGAGGTTCATTCTCGTGTTACGCATCACGTTTGAGCTTCTCAAGAACCAATGAGGTTCATTCTCGTGTTACGCATCACGTTTGAGCTTCTCAAGAACCAATGAGGTTCATTCTCGTGTTACGCGTCACGTTTGAGCTTCTCAAGAACCAATGAGGTTAATTTTGTGTTACGCATCACGTTTGAGCTTCTCAAGAACCAATGAGGTTCATTCTCGTGTTACGCATCACGTTTGAGCTTCTCAAGAACCAATGAGGTTCATTCTCGTGTTACGCATCACGTTTGAGCTTCTCAAGAACCAATGAGGTTCATTCTCGTGTGACGCATCACGTTTGAGCTTCTCAAGAACCAATGAGGTTCATTCTCGTGTTACGCATCACGTTTGAGCTTCTCAAGAACCAATGAGGTTCATTCTCGTGTTACGCATCACGTTTGAGCTTCTCAAGAGCCAATGAGGCTCATTCTCGTGTTACGCGTCACGTTTGAGCTTCTCAAGAACCAATGAGGTTCATTCTCGTGTTACGCCTCACGTTTGAGCTTCTCAAGAGCCAATGAGGTTCATTCTCGTGTTACGCGTCACGTTTGAGCTTCTCAAGAACCAATGAGGTTAATTCTCGTGTTACGCATCACGTTTGAGCTTCCGGAAGAGCTGATTCGGTTGAGGTTCTGTTTTAGCCTGGATGCCAGCCGAACTTAGCCCTGCCCACAACATTTTTAGGTCGGGAAGTTCGGTCTTGACTGGATCCGTAGAGGGCAATGATTGACAGATTATCATCAGAAACGTAACCAGCCACGTCATCAAAGAGCACTTGGGTTGAATTAGTTTACAACAATGATGGCTGCTGAAGAACTGAGATGTATAGATTCTGCCATCGCGTATTATAGAAGATATCGACAGCGCATTCATTTTGGAGCAGAGGACCGCGATCAAGGCATTTGTCGATGGGAAAGATGTCTTTAGCATCTGTAGCTCTGATTGGTTGTATGTCTGTCCAATTAATCACGCCCCATAATCACAGCCCAATGGAGCATCAGACTAGAATTGAATATGACCACATCAGGCTAGTTCTGTTTATGTCCGTGGATCAATGTTTAAAAACCTAAAATCAGAAATGATTGAGTATCCTCAGAATATTTGGATTAAATTGCTCAATACATATGGATTTGTTCTATGATCCCTTAATAAACTTTTTGAAGCGTCAAAGCGGTAGTTGCGTAGCTGCCAACAGAGGGACAGAAATCTCTCATATTTCTCATAAGTGTTCCGAACACGAACGAAAGTCTTACGGATTTGGAACGACTTAAGGGTGAGTATTTAATGACGATTTCTGGGAGAACTAACCCTTTAAAGTACGGTGCGTAACTCATCCCACAGGTTTGATATCTCATGTGTTGTTGAGGAGCGGTGTGCTGTTACTATTGGACTCCAGCAACACCTGCCAATCGCTCACATGCTGATGAGTTTTGCACTGCAAATAAAGTATCAAAAGAACAATCAGCTCCCTTTCCCTCGATCAGAGACTGCTTTTGGGTAGAACGTGCGCTGTTTTGAGTGCGCACAGCGGCTACTTCAAGTGCTTTTTCTGGTTGGGTATAGTATGTGCTGCCCACAGCGTTTGTCAGCATTTGTCAAGGCCTTATGTGTTTGTTATTCTGCAAACTGCCACACAGGTCAGACTCTGGAGGATGGCCATCAGCTGACAGGTAGAGTATGCATCTCTGTACCCGAGGACATCCGCAGTAACGGTCATTTTTTACCCCACTAAACCTGCTCAATCCCTCCCGAACCCTGCTTTAGCAACCGTGATCTTTCACTTAAAAAGAAGCTCTTTTTAAGTATTCAAAGAAATGCATTTCATCCATGATCGGGAGGTTGTGATGCACCCTCAGGTCCGGAGAGATTGATATCCGATCGATCACGGTTTCGTAGCCTCGTAGTCTGACACCCTACTGTTGTGATTCAAGCTCTTGGATTTGATTTCGAAGCATGCTTTTAATTTGGTTGTTTTATTTTTTATTTTTTCAATCACCTGTTCTTACCGTATTTGGTAGTGTAAATAGCAATTGGAACTCTAGCTAGTTGTAACGTTGATCACTGTGTCGTTTTGTGCCTCGACTTTTTGTCTGCCATATTATGTGTAACCTGTCTTATGTTGCAGTGTTTTTTCCCATCAATGTCATTCTTTAAAAGTCACCTTTCTGTTGACAGCAGTGTATTGAGAGAGTACTAATGGTGATAACCATGCTACTTTTGTTCATTATTACCGGCTAGACTGCTCCCATCCCTCCTCACACCCCATCGCGACTATAGCTACCGATGGCGCGGCAAACGCCCCTGGTAATACCAGCCTAGTCAATGGTAGGTTGAGCAGACCTCCGCTGTCCGTCACTCTCTGGCTCCGCCTCTCCTTCCCCAAATGTCTTGATCTTCCTTTCCTGTCCTCTCAGTGCATGACTCCTCTGATCGCTAACTCCTTTTTTTGTTCTCTTCCCTCTTCTACACTTTCCGTTCTTTTTATTTTTACGTATGCCAACAACAGCTACACAATGTGGATCGTCCCATTGGTTGAAACTATAACTGGAACTCAAGCATAAGCTAAATAAGAATTACATTAGCAACTGATTGAAGTTTTAGTGTGTAAACTTCACATTTCGGAGAGAAAATCGTGACTTACCGTGTGGTGTCTTTGGTATGTTGAAATACGATTTGATGTGATGTGAAATATAACTTAAATTTGTGATTTTACAACAGTATCCCACTCGTATTCGATTGTTAAATTGTAGCATGCATATGCTATCATTCATTGTTTTTTTTTTCTAAAGAAATTATTGATTTTTTTTAGCAAGGATGCAATAAATTGATCAAAAGGGACAGACATTTATAATGTTACAAAAGATTCTATTTCAAATAAAGGCTGTTTTTATGACTATTCTATTAATTGAAGAATAAAATGTATCAGTTAAAAAAACTGTGTTCAACACTGATAATCATAAGTGTGTGTTGATGATCAGATCTTCATCTGAGAATGATTAGTGAAGGATCATGTGACACTGAAGACTGGAGGAATGATGATAAACTCAGCTTTGATCACAGGAATACATCACACTTTACTGTATATTAACATAGAGAACAGATATTTAAAAAACATTCAAGAATTTCCCGCACCCAAACTTTCGAATCATAGTGTGCAAAAATATTGCAGTATTAAAGATAATGTATAACATATACATACAATAACCGTGTTTGTAAATATTCAAAAACTCACAAATTAATTAGTAAATTAGTAAAAAAAAGTTCATGTTACTGCGTCACTTGTCGTTTTTTTTTAACTTGTTGAGTTAAGTTAAAGTGCGCCATAAAATAAATGTAAATGACTTTCCTTTAAAGCGGAACGATATGAAATGTATTTGCTTTCCAATTTAATTTAATTTAATTTAATTTAATTTAATTTAATTTAATTTAATTTAATTTAATTTAATTTAATTTAATTTAATTTAATTTAATTTAATTTAATTTAATTTAATTTAATTTAATTTAATTTATACACTACTGTTGAAAAGTGTTTGATCTGTAAGATTTTTTATGTTTTTAGAAGAAGTCTCTTCTGCTCACCAAGGCTGCATTTATTCGATTAAAAATACATTACAATCAGTAATATTGTGAAATATAAGTGTGATTTATTCCTGTGATCAAAGCTGAGTTTATCATCATTACTCGAGTCTTCAGCGTCTCATGATCCTTCACTAATCATTCTCATATGAGGATCTGATCATCAACACACACTTATGATTATTATCAGTGTTTTTCTGGATCATTTAATGAATAGAAAATTCTAAAGAACAGTATTTATCTGAAATATTATACTACGTTTAAAAGTTTTGTGTCCCTAAGAATGTATTTTTTAAAATGTATTTAAATACTTAAATAAATGAATATTCACCAAGGATGCATTATAAGTGACATCTATAATGTTACCAAAGATTATATTTCAGATAAAGGCTGTTTTTTTATGAACTGTCTATTAATAAAATAATCTGTTTTCAACACTGATAATAATCATAATTTTTTTGTAAGCAGCAAATCATCATATTAGAATGATTTTTTATGTTATTTTAATTGTTTTAATTTATTTTTATTTTTATGAAGCCAGTTCTGAACCGGTTTCCAAACCCGAGATTGATAAATGATGTCCTAGAAACATTTCAGCAATGTTTAAGATAAAACTGTCCCGTATTCCCCCACTCCAGTGCCCATGGGGGTGTGTGCGCTGGGATAAACCCGACTCTGTGGTTCTGAGTGCACTGTAAAAAATAAAAACGGGAAATGTGCTGGTCATTTACTGCCATTACATTATTCAGTAATTTTACATAAATTTCCGTTAACCCTTAAAACACAAACTAATGCAACGTGTAAATCAAAATACAGGTAAAACACCTGTAAAAAAAACAAATACGGAAAATTCCTTCATATTTATACAGTACATTGTGCCCTATTTTTAGGGACGTTTTTTACAGTGTGTGTTGTCCTCCTCTTCCCTTCCTCCTGTGCTGTTGCATGGCTGTTCTTCCTCCCGCATGTCCAGTAGAGTCGTGCTGTTTCTCTTGTCCTCATTGTGTTGAGTGTTTCTCTTCCATTTATCCTCCATGGAATATCTTCTGAACAACTACTTCCCAATTCTGCCTGTATGACAAATCCAACATGTCCTCCAACCAATACGCCTATATAGGTCGTTTGTCACTTCCTTGAAATACGACACAGGAGCGTTTTCTAAAGTTGTGCTCCTATCGACAAGAGGACACTTTCATTTTAAAGCATTTTTCCCTTTTATCTGCTTACTATTTCAGGTTTTTCATAGCTCAGTTGGTAAAGCATTGCACTATACAACACCACAATGTGATCAAGCGATCGTGACTTCGATCCCAGGGAACACATGTGCTCTTAAAGTGTGTATGATCTATAAATCACTGGGTAGGTTTAGGGATGGGGTGTGTGTAGTTGTTCATTTTTGCTAAATGGAAATATAACAAATGTTGATAAAAAGTCCACACATTGCATTAAAATGAACACGCATTTTGATTGGTAACGACAGTCATACGTCATTTCAATACGTCACGTAACACGACACTGTCATTATTTTTAATAGAGGACACATGACTTTAACGTAAATATAGGTCGTAATAAGGTGCTTGAAAAACGACCTATAGTCATATTGTTTTGGAGGACAGGTTGGACAAATCATAGTGCCAAACCAAGATATGACTAGTACGAGTGTAAAAGGATAGATATTCCATGGCACTCCTGTCAAAATGACATGAAAACACACAACAGAGCCTCCTTATCGGTTGGATCAAATGCACACACACACACACACACACACACACACACACACACACACACACACACACACACACACACACACACACACACACACACACACACACACACACACACACACACACACACACACACACACACACACACAGCGCATCTGAACACATGTATACCTATATGTGGATGCATCCAGCCATAACACACCTCAAAACTTCATTATGAAACAACTCTATGTTATGTATGTGACTCACAATGATGTTGATAAATTACTCATTCTCTGTCTTCCTTTTTGATTTGATTTCACTGTAATGTCCATGTGATGAATGTTTTATCGTCTGCTTTCTGTTATTTTTGTCCTGTGTCTGTGGATGCCTTCATCTTAGGTAAAATGCAGGATGGAAATATGGAGAACAACCAGACCAAAGGTAACCCGCTTTCACTTTACCGCTGGTTTGAGCGCTCACCATTATTTTATTCCTCCGCTGGTTCCCATCGAGGCGGTTCAGATGTCAGCTCGTCTGTTTGTGCCGCTTCTCACTTCCTGTCCTTGTCCAATGATGAAGCGAATGAGTTTTGTAGCAGCCTGTAGTCTTTATGGTTTTTGCTCTGTGCTTCGGCAGAAATATCCAGACGGTTCAAGAAATAGTGAAAATTAAATGAGTGTATTGATAACATAAGTGTATTGATGTATTAAAGGGATAGTTCACTTTAAAATGTAAATCCTGTCATCCTTTACTCACCCTCAAGTTGTTTCAAACCTGTATGAGTTTCTTTCTTCAGCTGAACACAAGGGAAGATATTTTGAAGAATGTCAGTAACTGAACAGTTAACTGGAGCCATTGACTGACATAGTAGGAAAAAAAAATACTACAGAAGTCAATGGCTCCAGTTAACTGTTAGGTTACTGACATTCTTCAAAATATCTTCCCTTGTGTTCAGCTGAAGAAAGAAACTCATACAGGTTTGAAACAACTTGAGGGTGAGTAAAGGATGACAGAATTTTCATTTTAAAGTGAACTATCCCTTTAAGCTAGCAGCTGCTTCATATTTTGCGAATGACTTATGAATAAATGCTTTGCGATGATAGAGTCTGTGTTCAGTTGCGGTGAACCCATCAAGTTTCTGATCATTTGCAGGTCTTAAAGTTGAATACACTCAAACAAATGAACTTTAACAGTTGTTAGTTGCACTCAAATCATCCTTGTTCACTTTATTTAAAAAAACGCATGTAACTACATGAACTTAAATTTACTGAGTTGTTTCTACTAATAATGAGTATTGACAGCTTTAATTAATAAGTGTTTGTTCGGTTAACTTAACATGAGTGAAACAAACAAACTGGGCAGTGGATCTGTACTTCCCAGCATGCTTTGCAAGGGACTGAATATGGAGAGTACATTTAGGGACTTTTTATGTTAGTGTTTAAAGTTCAGTTATGTTGGACATTTAGAAGAGTTTCAGTGAGTTTGTGGTTAGCATTATGCAGAAGAGTGGCTGTGTTTAGGGATCGCACACACACACATTTATTGGTTGTAATTCCTGCCCTAAATTGAATTGAGGTTGTCCAATGGGTTATTTTTGCATTTTGTTTGTAAAAATATGCTTGTTAATAGTTTTCCATTTACACTTGTAGAGGAAATAGTTTATTTAAATTAAATTAAATTGATAAATGTGTTCACCTAACATAGTAAACTTTTATAAATTTAACATAACATCATTAAGTAAACTGCACATATAAATATTATGTAACTGTGACAAATTCAAATGGTTTGTATTCACTCAAAGGAATTTTGTCTGCCTTACTTGAATTTCTTTTGTTCATATAACTCAATTATTTGTAAAAATTACTCAATATAGTTGCGTGAAACCACTTGACGCTGCTTCTTTAAGTCAATTCAACAAGTCATTTTTTTGAGTGTATATGCAAAAGTGTATATTTTTTTCAATTCTATAAATCCAGAATGCACATATCAGTTCCTATCCAAACATGACGAACAGTACGCATAAACTTTATGTATGAGTAACTACTGTGACTATGAACTTGAGGCACAATGAATGGGTTTAGACAGTAGATGCTACACTGTAAAATATAATTTAGTTGGTTTAACTTAAAAAAAGTAAGTAACCTGGTTGCCTTAAAATTTTGAAATTAAATTGAAATTTAAAAATTGAGTTGATACAATGAAGGAAATTTGTTTAATAAATAGAAACTCAAAATATTATTGTATCTGAACAACATAAAAAATGTGATAAATCATGAAAATAGCACAATTTGGCTGCGTCATCAGAAATAAAACACACAATTACCCAATATGCTTACACAATCTTGTAATGATATTTTATAAAGGTTGTCGAATCTCAAAAAATGTTCATTGTATTAACTCAAAATTTAAATTTCAATTAACTTTTTTTCTAAATATTCTTTTTACAGTGTACATATCTTTTGTTTCGTGTAACAAATCTATAATTGGTAATGAATATTGGTTTGGTTTCGTGTGCCATTGCATCGGATGGCTTTAAAATGTGACAAAAACTGCACAAGAAACGTTAAACTGCGTCTTTGGTCTTAACCCTCTGGTGGTCTTCGCGTGGCCGTCAAAAATGACAAATGTTTTTTTTTTTTTTTATGAAATGAATATGCCATATATAAATTCTATGTTTTTTAAATTTAACATTTTGTATTTTTGGGGGATTATATTGTGCTAAATTATATGTATGCTGTATTTATAACCCATGTATTCACTTTTTGAGCTTAAAAATCAATAATCTTGAATGTTTTAGAGCACAGAATGAAGTTTGGTCTCTTTTTAAAGAAGGCAGATTATTTCTGAAGTGAAACGCTTAAAAACGTTATTTAAAAACCATTTCAATTTTTTTATATGAAGTATATATTTTCAAAAACATGTTTTACCCTAAAACTGCTAGAAAACCAAAGCCATGAATCTCATCTGGTTGAGGTTGATCTCTCAATAAATGAGCTTTCAGTGAGAGTGTGTTTGGCTGCAGTACCGAACGCTTCCACTAGAGGAGATTCATCTCACGTTCATCTCCAATGCACTCATTTTTGATCGTGAGTTGTGCAAGTCTGACTAATTTTCTCAGAACAATTTAAAAATGTTTGCGTGTTCCCATAGTAAGTGCCAAAACTTTTACCAAGTTTTGTACCATTCCAATAAAGTACATTTTTACGGCCAAAAATGACCAAAGAGCACCTGAGGGTTGGAAAGCTTCACTCCCCCTTGTGTTATTTCAAACTGGTATGACTTTCTTTCTTCTGCTGAACACAATAGATTATATTTCGAATAATGTGCCAGTCACTCTTTTCCATTCAATAACAATGAAGTAAGACTAAAGCGTTCAAGCCTCAAAAAGCACTATGAAAGTATCCTAAAAGTATAAGAATTTTACAATAATTTTCACAAGTCATACAATAGTGTGAGGAACAGACTGAGAATTAAGGTAGTCACTGTGAAACCAGTGTTGATTTGATTGTTTATTATGAATTATTCATTTGTGTCCCAATTTAACCACTGTGCCAGTCCCCTGTATGTGTGTGGACCATGGCACTAAATACATTTTCCCAGTTAATCATAATAATTAAGGGGGGCCTCACACAAAGAGCAGCCTAGGGACCCCTGACCACCTTAATCTGCCCTTGCTGACCGATCAGAGTGGCCTCTGGCGGGCTTGGCTGACTACCTTCAACACCCTACAACTCTGGAGGACTTCCATCCATCCAGAGGGACCCATCCAACTTCACTGACTGACCAGAGTGGCCTCTGGTGGGCTTGGCTGACTGCCTCCAACACCCTGGAGCTCTGGAGGACTTCCATCCATCCAGAGGGACCCTTTTATCCAAGACCTTTAGACCTTCGTTCATCTTCAGAACACAAATGAAGATATTTCTGATGAAATCCCAAAGCTCTCTGACCCCTCCATAGACAGCAATGTAATAACAAATAAAGGACCAGAAAGGAAGTAAAGATATCGTTAAAATAGTATGTGTGTGTACAGTGGTTCAACCTTAATGTTATGAAGCCACAAGAATACTTTAGTACCAGGGGCGTAGCCATCTTTTCAGAAATGAGGGGGACAGAATTTTTTTTTTTTTTTTGGACCAATATAATTTATTGCATCTCTTGCTTTTAATTGGGCAAGGTATCAAATACACTGCTGAACAATAACCACTAATTAATATCTATAATATTATTCTCCTATTTTTTGTGCCAATTTTATGATTGGTTTATATACTACAAACACTTGTGCATTAAGACTCCATAGATTTTTTGCAATGTAAAAAAATATAGATATATTCTGATGTAAACCAGCTGTTCTCTATGTGAAGATATAGAAAAGTTTAATTTATTCCTGTGATCAAAGCTGAATTTATCATCATTACTCCAGTCTTCAGAGTCACATGATCCTTCACTAATCATTCTCATATGAGGATCTGATGATCAACACACACTTATGATTATTATCAGTTGTGCTGCTCATGGTGATGCTTAATTTTTGTGGAAACCATCTAAACATTTGTGGTAAAAATAAAAAAGAGAGAAATTAATACTTTTGTTGATCAGACATGCATTAAATTGATCACAAGTGATATTTTAATATTACAAAAGTTAATAATTTATTTAATGAATGCAAATAAATGCTATCGATTGAACTTTCTATTCATTAAAGAATACTGAAAAATAACATGTAGGCTATCATGGTTTCCACAACATTTTTAAGCAGCACATCTGTTTTCAACACAGATAATAATCATAAAGGTTTCTTGATTATAAAATCATCATATGAGAGTGATTAGTGAAGGATCATGTGGCACTGAAGACTGGAGTAATGATGATAAATTCAGCTTTGATCACAGGAATAAATTACTATATTCACATAGGAAAAAAGCTGTTTTAATTTGTAATAATATTTCAAAATATTACTATTTTTGATTACATAAATGCAGCCTTGGTGATGATACTAGATGATACAGAAGATACTAAACATTAAAAGCTGCATTATTCATATGATAGCCTATACTTTATTGTCAATAAATAGCCTTGAGATGACTTGAAAAACACACATAAAGCATATATATTGTCTCAATCGTCTGATTGTCGTCGTCACGTTTCATCACTCATAACGATTGTTTTCCTTCAGCTGCAGCTCCAGCGTAACAGGGTATTACCTCTACGAATCCGCTTTTGGACTTTCTGTGAGAGCGCCCTCATATTTAGATGCGAATAAAATGACAGGTCATGCATAGATTATTTTTTGTCTCTGAATTTAAATCTTGATGTATTCACATTGGTTTCTATGTAAATACACTTGCCCGTGACCTCAAGAAGCGCGCAATCAACCCAGATTAAAGAAATCTGTTTTTAGCGTCCCTGTTAACTTGCCCGCCCCCGCGCAGGGTAACGCCGGTTCGGATCCCGCTCGGAGCGGGTCGACTAGGATCGGTGAGACCCAGTAAAAGTGCGGGGGACGAAAATACATTTTATTAAAAGTGAGGGGGACACGTCCCCCGCGTCCCCCGCGTAATCTACGCCCATGTTTAGTACCCAAAACAAACAAAAATAACCAGTTTATTCAACAATCTCTTCTTGTCTGTCAGTCTCTTACGCAGTTTACGTTGTTACCGTTAGTGCAATGCTTCCTATGCCAACAATGTCTTTACTTCGGTTCTGGTCCTTGAAAGTGTTCATTACATTGCTATCTAAAGAGAGGTTGGAGATTTCGGATTTCATCATAAAAATATCTTAATTTGTGTTCTGAAGATGAACGAAGGTCTAAAGGTCTTGGGTTGAATGGGTCCCTCTGGATGGATGGAAGTCCTCCAGAGCTCCAGGGTGTTGGAGGCAGTCAGCCAAGCCCACCAGAGGCCACTCTGGTCAGTCAGTGAAGTTGGATGGGTCCCTCTGGATGGATGGAAGTCCTCCAGAGCTCCAGGGTGTTGGAGGCAGTCAGCCAAGCCCACCAGAGGCCACTCTGGTCAGTCAGTGAAGTTGGATGGGTCCCTCTGGATGGATGGAAGTCCTCCAGAGCTCCAGGGTGTTGGAGGCAGTCAGCCAAGCCCACCAGAGGCCACTCTGGTCAGTCAGTAAAGTTGGATGGGTCCCTCTGGATGGACAGGTCTGTCATTTGTGTTCAAGAAGTTGAACGGAGGTCTTACGGGTTTGGAACGACATGAGGGAGAAGAATTAATGACAGAATTTACAGTTTTGAGTGAACTGACCCTTTAAAGACCAGATAACATTGGATGTATGTTCTGTGAATGTTACTGAAAGATTGTTTGTTCGTAATTTTGAGAGAACCAGAACGTTTTCTTTTTCACTTGTAGTTGAATGGGAACGAGTAACCAGCAAACTCTTTAAGATCTCTCCTTTCGGGTTCAACAGAAGAGAGAAAGTCATACAGGTTTAAAGCAAGTAATGACACCTAACTTTAATGAACAGTCCCTTTGAATAAGCGAACCTCAAGATGTTTGTCCCATATAACTTGATACCCAGCGTCTGCCATCAGATCCCATGAAGAGGTTTTTCAGTCGTCTCTCAGCCATGTAATGTTACCAGAATCAGGGGTTTAATCAAGTTCCTGGATAAACATCACATTCGATGAACGCCTCATGTTTCCATTTATATCGATCAATGTACATATTTAAAATGACATATTCATTTGGTGGTTTGCTGATTTGTTTGCCTAAAGAAATTCGCCAGATCAATGCGCCTCTTGAAACGCTGACTTTAATAGGGATTTTAAGTGCACTTGGTGGCTAGTAGCACATAACAGTCATTCCTTTATTGTGTTTAGTCACCAACATGGCAGAGTTACTATACAAACAAACTCTGGTTCATTCTTATTTTGTGATTCCCTCACTACAAGGTCTCCTACAGTAGTGAGCAAAGGTCAGACGGCCCATAACCAACGTGTTTCCTGTGGTCGTTACAGTGAAAAAGCAGGACGGAGCTGCTGCAATGGAGATGCAGCCCTTGAAGAGTGCGGAGGGTGGAGAAACTGATGAAAAAGAGAAGAAGAAAGCCAATGTCTCCAAGAAAGAGAAATCCGTTCTGCAAGGAAAACTGACAAAGCTGGCTGTGCAAATCGGCAAAGCAGGTGCTACGTGTTTTTTGCATCATGTCCTCCAACCAATACACCTATATAGGTTGTTTGTCACATCCTTGAAATATGACCCATAGGAGCGTTTACTAAAGTTGCGCCCCTATCGACAACATTTTAACTCATGAAATACGACCCATAGGAGCGTTTACTAAAGTTGTGCCCCTATCGACAATATTTTAACTCATGAAATACGACCCATAGGAGCGTTTACTAAAGTTGTGCCCCTATCAACAATATTTTAACTCATGAAATACGACCCATAGGAGCGTTTACTAAAGTTGTGCCCCTATCGACAATATTTTAACTCATGAAATTCGACCCATAGGAGCGTTTACTAAAGTTGCGCCCCTATCGACAATATTTTAACTCATGAAATTCAACCCATAGGAGCGTTTACTAAAGTTGCGCCCCTATCGACAATATTTTAACTCATGAAATACGACCCATAGGAGCGTTTACTAAAGTTGCGCCCCTATCGACAATATTTTAACTCATGAAATACGACCCATAGGAGCGTTTACTAAAGTTGTGCTCCTATCGACAATATTTTAACTCATGAAATACGACCCATAGGAGCGTTCACTAAAGTTGTGCTGCTATCGACAATATTTTAACTCATGAAATACGACCCAGAGGACCGTTTACTAAAGTTGTGCTGCTATTGACAATATTTTAACTCATGAAATACGACCCATAGGAGCGTTTACTAAAGTTGTGCTGCTATCGACAATATTTTAACTCATGAAATACGACCCATAGGAGCGTTCACTAAAGTTGTGCTGCTATCGACAATATTTTAACTCATGAAATACGACCCATAGGAGCGTTTACTAAAGTTGTGCTGCTATCGACAATATTTTAACTCATGAAATACGACCCATAGGAGCGTTTACTAAAGTTGTGCTGCTATCGACAATATTTTAACTCATGAAATACGACCCATAGGAGCGTTTACTGAAGTTGTGCTCCTATCGACAATATTTTAACTCATGTAATACGACCCATAGGAGCGTTTACTAAAGTCGTGCCCCTATCGACAATATTTTAACTCATGTAATACGACCCATAGGAGCGTTCACTAAAGTTGTGCTGCTATTGACAATATTTTAACTCATGAAATACGACCCATAGGAGCGTTTACTAAAGTTGTGCTCCTATCGACAATATTTTAACTCATGAAATACGACCCATAGGAGCGTTTACTAAAGTTGTGCTCCTATCGACAATATTTTAACTCATGAAATACGACCCATAGGAGCGTTTACTAAAGTTGTGCTCCTATCGACAATATTTTAACTCATGTAATACGACCCATAGGAGCGTTCACTAAAGTTGTGCTGCTATTGACAATATTTTAACTCATGAAATACGACCCATAGGAGCGTTTACTAAAGTTGTGCCCCTATCGACAATATTTTAACTCATTAAATACGACCCATAGGAGCGTTTACTAAAGTTGTGCTCCTATCGACAATATTTTAACTCATGAAATACGACCCATAGGAGCGTTCACTAAAGTTGTGCTGCTATCGACAATATTTTAACTCATGAAATACGACCCATAGGAGCGTTCACTAAAGTTGTGCTGCTATCGACAATATTTTAACTCATGAAATACGACCCATAGGAGCGTTTACTAAAGTTGAGCTCCTATCGACAATATTTTAACTCATGAAATACGACCCATAGGAGCGTTTACTAAAGTTGTGCTCCTATCGACAATATTTTAACTCATGAAATACGACCCATAGGAGCGTTCACTAAAGTTGTGCTGCTATCGACAATATTTTAACTCATGAAATACGACCCATAGGAGCGTTCACTAAAGTTGTGCTGCTATCGACAATATTTTAACTCATGAAATACGACCCATAGGAGCGTTTACTAAAGTTGAGCTCCTATCGACAATATTTTAACTCATGAAATACGACCCATAGGAGCGTTTACTAAAGTTGAGCTCCTATCGACAATATTTTAACTCATGAAATACGACCCATAGGAGTGTTAAGTAAAGTTGCACTATACAACACCACAATGTGATCAAGCGATCGTGAGCTCGATCCCAGGGAACACACGTGCTCTTAAAGTGTGTATGCTCTATACATCACTGGGTAGGCTTAGGGATGGGGTGTGTGTAGTTGTAAATTTAAAATAATATTTTTGCTAAATGGAAATATGACAAATGTTGATAAAAAGTCCACACATTGCATTAAAATGAACAAACATTTTGATTGGTAACGACAGTCATACATCAGTTCAAGACGTCACGTAACAGGACACTATCATTATTTTTACACAAGCTAGAGGACGCATGACTTTAAACCGTAAATATAGGTCGTAATATGGTGCTTGAAAAACGATCTATAGAGTCGTATTTTTTTGGAGGACAGTTTGGTTTTTTAGGTTGTATTTTGTTGTGTTATATTGTCGCAGTGGGGCACTAATGCAGCGTTTTTTCATGCGATCTGGTCCTCAGGTTTGGTGATGTCTGCCATTACAGTCATCATACTGGTGCTTTACTTTGCGATCGATAACTTTGTGCTTCAGAAGAGGCCGTGGCTGCCCGAGTGCACTCCAGTCTACATTCAGTATTTTGTCAAATTCTTCATCATCGGTGTCACAGTCCTGGTGGTGGCTGTTCCTGAAGGCCTCCCGCTTGCTGTTACCATCTCTCTGGCCTACTCTGTGAAGGTACACCTCTTCAACATGAAGAATGCATTAATACTTTGACATTAAATGAACATGATGTGCTGATTTTGGGGATTATAGGAAGACTTTTAATGCCTACACTGTTTGTCCGGCGTGTATACTGTTGTCATTCTTGTATCCATGTACTGTTTGAAGTCATTATATATGTCAAGTATTTTTATTTTATTGTTTTTAGGGATGTTTTTATTAAAATATAATTGGGTGTGGTTAATCTGCAGAGTGGAGTGGGACAAGGGGAGACGATAGACTGTAAAAAAAATATGGATATGGGGTTCGTGACACCACCCGTAGGTTTCTGAAGAGCACTTTTGACTTTTGACATGTCTCATGTTTGTGTGACAAGTATTCACTAAGTTATAGTTCATTTTCTGACAAGTATCAGAATGGGCTTCAATGCAGATCGCATCATGTTTGCTTTCTTTATTTTGCAAAAAGCACAACATTTTGTTTTTATGAAAAAGAAATCTGATTCCTTTAAAAAGTAACTTAGTTACTTTACAGATTACTTGATTTTAAAAGTAACTAAGTAAGATTACACATTACTTTATTAGTTTCATTCAGCAGTTTCCGACAACACCGCCGCCGCCTCAACACAGAAATGATGACCATTTTTGCCAACACTCACTTTATTGGAAGTGCATTTTTAACAGTGACGTCAACAATGTACTTCCTGACATTTTAAATTGAAAATAAAAAATATTTCCTGAAAAGTACTCTCCCCAAGATGCAAGAAGAAAGCAAAAAGATATATATATATTTTTTTTTTTTACTAAGGAAAATGACTAAAATAGTAACTCACAGTGACTTGTATAAATTACTTTAGTCAAATTACTAGTTTGGAAATAGTAACGCGTTAGATTACTCGTTACTGGAAAAAGTGGTCAGATTAGAGTAACGCGTTACTGGCATCACTGGAGTGTACACATAAAAGTAGACACTTAATAGATTATAATGGTGTAAAACACCATTGCTTGAAAGACCAAAATCGGCAGAGTATTTTGAGTCTCTTTTGCAGTGATAAGAAAAAACCCGAAGTCTAAAGTGTTACCGGGATTTGTAATACCTTTGTATGTCCCATTGCATCTAGAAGGTTATTTATTTAGACATCTACTCATATTATATCCAGAATGTGTCGTGTGGTTTCACAAATATGACTAATGCTTTTTTGTCTGTGCTGATAGAAAATGATGAAGGATAACAATTTGGTACGCCATCTGGATGCTTGTGAGACCATGGGCAACGCCACAGCTATCTGTTCAGACAAGACTGGGACTCTGACCACCAACCGCATGACAGCAGTGCAATGCTTTGTGGCGGATGTCCATTACAAGGAGATACCAGAGCCCAGCTCCATCCCAGCCAAAACTATGGAGACACTGGTCAACGCTATATCCCTCAACAGCGCCTATACTACTAAAATACTGGTAAGAAATAAAACCCTGTTAGTGTTTTTCAGCTACAACTGCTTTGCAACAACAGGCTTCCTATTAAAGTTTTTTTTATTGGCTATTTTCATTCCAGTGAAGAACTTTTAACATCCAATGAACCTTTCCATTGCACAAAAGGTTCACGATTGGTTTAAATGTTTCTAATTTCTCTCACATTAAGAAAACATGTTCTTTTTAATAACTGATCACTGAAAGGTTCTTTGGGGGACCAAAAATGGTTCTTCCATGGCTAAAACCCCAAATTATTAAGAGTATATTCGATATGCTCAGTGTTATAATAGTTCAAGAGTGAAAGTCCGCTTCAAATAAACAGAAAACAGTAACACACAGATGAAATCCAAGTTTATTGGAATTAGGACTGTGTTTGCATTGGGCCTTTTCATGTGTACGTCTCCATATGTGCTGTGTTCTTTGACAGTCAAGGTCATTACGCTGTGTATTTTGGAACACCAGACTGGGTTGGTTTCCAAAAAAGAACAGTCTGCAAGGAAACAGTTGAGACAATGAGAGTCAACAATAGTCACAACATGTGAGTTTCTCTTGCTTCTGAGAGCTGGAATCAGATCTGTTCTGTATTTTGCTTTAAGATGCCTAGGAGCTGAACACAGGCCTTGTGAACGCCCCCTCTCAGCAGACTAGCACAACGTACAGAACCGTCCCTGGAGACCAGAACTGAGAGCTTTCATAACCATACAAAGGCATATCATTCCAGACATCTTGTTTTAACGTCGACTGAAATGAGCAGAACTCTTTATCCCTGGAGAGATCCGCCAAGCTACCCTACTTTACTGCTACATTATGTAATTAATGCATGACCTTCTCCTCACCCAAGACTTATGAGCTGCTTCAGCAAACTTTACAAAGTCCCCTTCCCAAAAAATCCAGCATACGGTATGTTTTGCATGCTGGTGGACCATCTAAACCCGCTCAGTTTTACTTGAAAACACCATGAGATCCACTAGATAGACCAGCTCTAACCAACATAAACCAGCCTGGACCAACAGGGTGGGTTTATCAGTAGAGCAGTCCTTCTAGATTTATGTTTAACCCTTGTGTTTTGTGTGAAAAAACTATTGGCAGCAGTTATTTGCACTAAGTGAAAATAACATTTTCTTAGCGATAGATGATATTTACACTTAGTGCAAATAGTTGTAGATGCTAGTTACTAAGTGAAAATAGCGAGATATATATATATATATTATTTACACCATGTAAAAGTAATTACATACGATTTATACTTTATTTTGGCAGATACATACTATTTTTCCTCCCTACACCAACCCCTAACCCTACCCAATAAATGCTTTTATTATTAAACATTTCATTACGCACTTTATTTCCAATTTTAAAACCATTTCTGAATTTTTATTGAAAGTCAATACCTTTCCGATGTGTTGGGAAAAGGGAGAAGAGGCGACTGATGAGACAAGTTTCTCAAGTTTAGGAATAGGAATGTTGTCCCATTCTTGTCTAAAACAGGCTTCTAGCTGCTCAACTGTCTTAGGTCTTCTTGTTCGCATCTTCCTCTTTATGATGCACCAAATGTTTTCTAATGGTGAAAGATCTGGACTGCAGGCTGGCCATTTCAGTGCCGGATCCTTCTTCTACGCAACCATGATGTTGTAATTGATGCAGTATGTGGTCTGGCATTGTCATGTTGTAAAATGCAAGGTCTTTCCTGAAAGAGTCGACGTCTGGATGGAGCATATGTTGTTCTAGAACTTGGATATACCTTTCAGCATTGATGGCGTGTAAGCTGACGTTGAAAGACAAGCGTCTTTTTTTAGTCTTGTTTGACCCAACCAGGCATTGTTAGGCGAGCTAGTGTGAATAGCACTTGCCAACAAGGCACTCTATTTGCACTTGGTGTAAATAGACAATCCGTTAAGTGGAAACACAAGTTAAGGAGGAGGTGGGTTGCAAAGCAGCGTGCAGTGGAAGCAGCCGAGCAAGCAGACTTATGCTTAGCTTAGGTAAACGCCCTTTGAGGGTTGCCAATGATCAGCTGATATGGGCAGGGTTGGAATCGCCAATCATCTAATAGCGGAGCTTGACTACGTGGCCTGCCTGAACTAACGCAGAATGCTTGGTTTTTGTATTTATTTTTGGAACTGATTGATAGTAGGTTTCATTGTTCTGAGCTCATGCACCTCAGTTTTTGAGTGACTAAAGTTCAGGTCTAGGACCAATCAGTCTAAAAAAGAAACACAAAACCTCTGCTTATTAAAAGAAAACAAGTTGACAAAAAGATTGACTACAACATAGCATAATGATGACTGATTTATAAACAGTTTTTGTTGGCCAGACATTTTTTGACCAGGAACACAAAACAAGATGGGGAACCCTGTGTTGAAAAAAGTTGCCCTTTGTGAGTAAAGTCAGTACGTTGTAGTCCAATGCGTTAACATTAATCTGCATAGTTGGGGAAAAGAAAATCCTCTCCGGCCCAAATGACAGGAACACAACCAGAGGGTTAAGGGAACAGAATTGCTGCCTACCTAATTTAAAGCAGCTGTGCACTGTTAAATGAAACTTTTACCTGTTCTTGATACAGATTTGCCATTCATAATTTATGTAGCGTGACTCAACAGTATGACTGGTATGCAGTCACGAAAGAGTTATCCTGATATCGGAGGAGGACAAATGGTACAGGTGATGCTGCTGGCATGTACACTGATACTTCAGCCAGTAGTCTGAGCTCTGCGGAGACTTCCTGTCGCACTGATCTCAGGTTGCTTCAACCACCTGTTCTGTCAGACCTTCTGGCCCTCTGATTGGAGAGGTCAGGTCTGACACTGATGTCATGTTCCCAGGCTCCCATCAATTCTTGATTGGAGGTTACATCTCCGTATGCAGCGGTGTGTGTATGTGTGTGTGTGTTTCAGCACTGCTCTGTAGGTCACCGGCTGTGGTGTGTTTTGTAAACTCTGGATTCTTAGTTACACCAAAGTCAGATGCAGTTGGCCCTTCTTGCATCCTTTTCAAAGGTGTGTTTGAGCAGAAAGTATCAGATAGGGGTTTGCATGTAGTTGCATGTGTTTTATTCATGCTCGATGTGTTTTTAATTGGCTTCTGCCTGGGAATCTGGGAACAGGTCCATCACCTTTAACCAAGTGGTGAATGTTCATTCAGTGACTCCACAAAGGCACCCGTCTAGGTTTCTGTCATCTAGATGATGAACGACTCTATGAATACAATTCAAATGCCTGTTACCTGCTATAAAAAGGTACACATGAAAATGGTCATCATTCAGTATTGTGGTAACACTTGTTCCTGGATCAAAAGGAAGAAGGAAGCGAGAATCGACAAACCATCAACGCAACTTTAATGACAAATAAATATAATCAACTAAACGGAAGAAAAGTGGCTGCCCATCATGAACAACCGCCGCATATAATTACAGTATGTGACTCATTTTCAAAAATAAGATATTATTTTGTTGTTAAAAATCCCATGGCATTTGAAATCTGATTTGCCGCTGACTTGTTGCCTCGCTGCCCTATCAGGCATCGTTTGTGCTTCCCTAAACGGATTTCAGACAGGCTTCTGAGACAGTGTTTTATGATCTGCTATAAATACAGAGAGCTTTGGTGATAACTTTGCAAATATTTAATTACTTTAATACTAATGCTCACTAGAAATTAAATCCAAAGTGGAAAAAGTTGGTCAGAAACGTCATTCACACACAGACATATGGACTTCACTAGGCTTTCATCTGAGCCTCAATGGTCTGTCACCGCTCCTCAATGTCAAAATATTTGAGAAAACCAATCAAATCAGAGTTGGCGGGCTTATGTTTACAGAAGGAGGTTGTTTTTAATAAAAACAACTTTTATCAAATAAATAAAACGAAAGTAAACCTTGGGCAGTCCCTCACGGATGACTGCCCACACACACATAACAAAACATAAACAAAACTCGTAAAGTCCAGGGCTGGTCCTCTCTTGTCCTTGACTGGTTTCGCTCGTCCTTAAATGCCTCCGAGCTCCCTCATGAGAGGACTCGAGACCGGTGTGGCTCGCAGGTGACGCTCCTTCGCAATCACGTCTCACTCGCTCCTCCCATGTCCCTCGCTCGTTCACCTCGCCACATACCCCCATCACCCCTCGCAGGCCAGGGGGTACACCCGAGACTGCACCTACCCCCCGGGGGGGCGCAATCTCCGCGTCTCACGCATCTGGGGTATGGGCAGACAAGACGAGAGAAGCGGGAGATGGAGACAGAGCGACAGGACGAGAGTGTGGAGAGAGAAAAATAAAATAAAAAATTCTGGTCCGGTTCCCCGACACACTGCCGTTCGGTCCTCACCAGCCGAGAGGCTCTTCCTCGCGGTGCTATGCGATTGTGCTGGACGCCCAGTGGACGGCCCGATCCTCCTCTGCGTTCTTTGCTCCTCCCCATTAGGGTGGACGGCAGCAGGCTTCGGCTCCCGGCGAACGCCGGCAACTCCTCCGCTCCTTCCAGGATGGCCGCCACCCCACCTCGACCCAGGGGCACGGCAGCGAGCTCTCTGTCCCACCGGTCTTCACTCGCTCCAGCACCACTGCCTCGGGCAGCCTCTCGCGGTCCTTCTCATCTGCGCTGCCCGAACTCCTCAGCACCGTGATCCCCCTCCGCAGCGAGGGCTCTCCGACAGTGCGTCCCTCCTTCCTCCCGGGCTTCGGCACCAATGTAATAAAGTTCGTAGATGGGAAGGAAGGAGGCGGGAACCGGCAAACATTCAACAACTTTTATTAAATAAACAAAACGAAAGTAAACCGCGGGCAGCCCCTCACGGACAACTGCCCACACACACATAACAAACCATAAACAAAACTCAACGTAAAGTCCAGGGCTGGTCCTCTCTCGTCCTTGACTGGTGTCCCTCGTCCTTAAATGCCTCTGAGCTCCCTCATGAGAGGACTCGAGACCGGTGTGGCTCGCAGGTGACGCTCCTTCGCAATCACGTCTCACTCGCTCCTCCCATGTCCCTCGCTCGTTCACCTCGCCACAGACTGAAAAAATATTCAGGCAAATTAACAACATTTTTAATTGAAAATAGGCCTATGTGATTCATAATGTAATTAACAAACAATAAATATTAACAAAGCCATTTTCCTCAGAATAGGCAGAAAAATATGAATGTCTGCATATTGTAAATTAATATAACTCCATTTGTAGCCTTCAGTAAATTAAAAAAGCTCAGATTTTTTCAGCCTGTATTGGGCATAAGATTAGTAATGAATGTGTGCATATTGTGAATTAATTTAATACATGTAGTAACCTGGTAACCTGGTGTATTCAAAAATAAAACATATAAATATCAGTTAACCATATGTTTGCTTTCTTCGCTGATGAAAATGGAAAAACTATATCAGTCAATGCTTTAGGAGGGGAGGAGACGGCAAGATATTAACAAAGAGAAAAACAGAGATGTGGAGATAATAAGTAAGACAGATAATCTACTGCCCACTGATATGGTTTTCAAGCAATTGTTATCAAATTTGTTGGCCTTCAGAACATCTTAAAATGCTTATATGGTGATCATAGAAATCAAAGATCTCACATTTGGGATCCCAGTGATTATAAACCTGCCTACATTCACGATTAAGGGATGTAGAATATGGTCATGCCATAAGGCATTCATATGTGCTTTTTAAGTAATAATAAACAGCCAATATCCTTGTAATATGCATACTTATAAGCTACCAGTTAACAGTGAGAATTGGACCCTAAACTAAAGGGCTGAGGCCCCTAAAATGAAAGTCCCCTCACAGATATTTATTGTTAGCTCAGCTGTCTCAGAATGGAGTGCACAGGATTGTGGGTTATCACAGGAGGCGAAGGAAATACCTATGCTGCTTTAAACATGGATAAGATGACGGTATCTCAGTAGACAGCATGTGTTAGATCATTGGATTTGAATGTGCCTTGGTGCTTTCCTATCTCTGTATGCTGCTTCGGATGAAACTTTAGGATAGATTTTTCAGATGCATTTTTCCCTGGTGTACACTCCCCTAAAGGATTATTAGGAGCACACACTAATACTGTGTTTGACCCCCTTTCTCCTTCAGAACTGCCTTAATTCTACGTGGCATTGATCAACAAGGTGCTGAAAGCATTCTTTAGAAATGTTGGCCCATATTGATAGGAGAGCATCTTGCATTTGATGGAGATTTGTGGGATGAACATCCAGGGGACGAAGCTCCCGTTCCACCACATCCCAAAGACGCTCTATTGGGTTGAGATCTGGTGACTGTGGCGGCCATTTTAGTACAGTCAACTCATTGTCATGTTCAAGAAACCAATTTCAAATGATTGGAGCTTTGTGACATGGTGCATTATCCTGCTGGAAGTAGCCATCAGAGGATGGGTACATGGTGGTCATAAAGGGATGGACATGGTCAGAAACAATGCTCAGGTAGGCCGTGGCGTTTAAACGATGCCCAATTGCCACTAAGGGCCCTAAAGTGTGCCAAGAAAACATCCAGGCAACATTTCTTCAGTCTTCAACTGTCCAATTTTGGTGAGCTTGTGCAAATTGTTGCCTCTTTTTCCTATTTGTAGTGGAGATGAGTGGTACCCGGTGGGGTCTTCTGCTGTTGTAGCCCATCTGCCTCAAGGTTGTGTGTGTTGTGGCTTCACAAATGCTTTGCTGCATACCTCGGTTGTAACGAGTGGTTATTTCAGTCAAAGTTGCTCTTCTATCAGCTTGAATCAGTCGGCCCATTCTCCTCTGACCTCGAGCATCAACAAGGCATTTTCTCCCACAGGACTGCTGCAGACTGGATGCTCTTCCCTTTTCACACCATTCTTTGTAAACCCTAGAAATGGTTGTGTGTGTAAATCCCAGTAACTGAGCAGATTGTGAAATACTCAGACCGGCCCGTCTGGCACCAACAACCATGCCATGTTCAAAACTGCTTAAATCACCTTTCTTTCCCATTCTGACATTCAGTTTGGAGTTCAGGAGATTGTGAGCAACTGCCATGTGATTGGATGATTAGATAATTGCATAAATGAGAAATTGAACAGGTGTTCCTAATAATCCTTTAGGTCAGTGTATATTATCATGATACTTCCAATCTGATACCATCTTTAACCACCATTGAAATTGAGTATGTTCTCTGTATGTTGATGTTAGGATGACAAAAAGGTTTAAAAGTCACATTTATAGTCTGGTCTAACAGCACTCATCAGTGTCAAAATGATTGAGATGGCCAATCAGATCAAAGTTGGCGGAGTTTACCTGTCACAGAAGCAAAGTGCGAATTTCAGCACAAAGCATCAGTTTAACGTTAAAAGAAAGTGAGACAAGTAAAACGTGAACTATTTTGCGACAAACAACAGTAGCATCCTATGGAAGTCCGTTTCTGACACTAACTAAAAAAAAAAAAAAAAAAAAGAGTAATTGCGACTTATCTCAGTATTCTGAGATAAGTCAAAATTACTCTTTTTTTTTTATATTTTTTTTTTTTTTGTGGCGGAAATGGCTTCCAAAACATCCAGTGGTGCAAACTACTTTATTTTTTATTTTTATATGGCCGTTTTGGATTGAAAATATGCATTTATGTGATTCATGTCATTCCTAACTGAGTGTAAAGAGACTAGAAACGTTTCACAATGTTGACATTTTAGACATACAAAGAAAAGTAAGTTTTAATGCAAATTAATACAAAGATTATTTGCACAGTTGAAAATGATTATTTCTCTACTAGAAATTAGACTAACAAATGTCCTTCACTGTTCTGTTTCTATAGGCTGCATAAAAAATTGCCCCCCCACCCCACCCCAATGTTCAACACACGATCCTCACTGAACCATGTGTTTTTAATGATAATTATTCTTAGACAAAATGTCTACTACTCATGATGAAAAAAAGTACTGCCCTTTGAGGCTTCTTTGTAAAACTAAAGGCTATTTTTATATCACGCCCATGACAAGGTGAAATATCTTGCTGTCCCGTGTTTGATAAGTTGTGACTCATTTTGGGCAGAGTCCTTTGCCCGGCTGCAGCCGCTCCATGTGGCTCCGGGTCTCTGCCAAAGTCTCTCTGCGAAGCCTCGGCCTGCCACTCATTCATTCAAGCCAGTCAGCTTTGGCAAAGGAAGGGGCTGCCACTGTCAGTGCAGGGGACGCTGTGAAATCAAAGAGGTGCTGTGAAAATGACCTTCGAGGGGACACCGCGGCCCCTGCAGCGAGAAGAAGAATAGAGCGAGGGCCCGTGTGGAGCGCAGGAGCCAATAGGGCCGTAAAGAGGAAGTAATGCTGCCAGTGCATGTTTTGCCATATGCCGTGGTTCGTAGGAGTGCGTGCTGACCAGGGAGAAGACAGCTGTTCAGGAGAACGTCCTGTGCCAGCCCCTCTCTGAAGGGGGCCATGAAATCCATATCAAACGCATGAGCAGTTTTCAATGACCCAGGTGAGCAAATATGAGATACATAAAGGGGTCATATCTTACAATTTTAGGGCCCTATTTTAACGATCTGAAACGCAAGTGTCAAAGCGCGAAGCGCAAGTAACTTTGTGGGCGGGTCTCGGCGCTGTTGCTATTTTCCCGGCGGGATAAATGGCTCTTGCGCCCGGCGCAAATCTAAAATGGGTTGGTCTGAAGTAGCTTCATTATTCATAGGTGTGGTTTGGGCGTAACGTGAATAAACCAATCAGAGCGTCATCCAACATTCCCTTTAAAAGCAGGAGCGCAAGTTCCATTATGCATCGCTATTATTATGGCGTATTTACCAGGCGCACGCCAGGAGCGGTTCACAGCCGAGGAGACTGATGTTCTTGTAGAGCAGTGAAAGACAGAGAAGTTGTGTTGTGTGGGGATGGAGAAACCCACCCGAAATAGCGTCGGTTAACAGTTTTTTCAGTTTTTCAGTCGATTTTTTTTCCTGGTTCTTGACGGACAAACCAATTTGTCAGATGTCCTTATACACATATATGTCTTGCCACTATTGGGCAAACAGGTCTGATCCTTAATTACTACAATAAGCCTGAATAATTTGTAAGCTAGATTTATGCCTATTTTTTCACATCTTCGTGGCACACCACAATGTGTTAATATTTTTTTTTTAGTGTAACAATTTATGATTTGCAAAAATAACTGTTGCATCTGTGTAGATTACATGAGCAAAGTGTATGCGCGTTGTGCACGCTATACATTATGGTCAAGCATGCGCCCTTAAAATAGCATAAGGAACAACGCGCAATGCGCAATTGTTTAATGGAACAGCAAAATAGCACCAGGGATTGTTTGCGCCGGAACACACCTCCTTTTTTGCGCTGAACCGCCCAGGGAGCGCAAGTTCATTCACTAGTTTAGCGACGTGCTTCTGTGGAGGGAAAAGCGCGCTTTGCGCGGGTGCAAAATAGGAATGACACATGCGTCGGCGTACAAAGTCAATTGCGCTGGGTGCAAGATAGGGCCCTTAATGTAATTTCCCTCCCTATGTACTATGATTTAAACGGAAAGTTTACCCCAAAATGAAATGTCTGTCATGAACTCCTCGCCCTAATGTCGCTCCACACCCGTAAGACCTCCGCTCATCTTCACACACAGTTTAAGATATTTTATATTTAGTCCGAGAGCGTATGCGAGTGTATGCACACTATACTGTCCATGTCCAGAAAGGGAATAAAAACATCATCACAGTAGTCCATATGAGACATCAGTGGGTTAATTAGAGTCTCTTGAAGCATCCAAAATACATTTGGGTCCAAAAATAACAAAAACTACGACTTTATTCAGCATTGCCTTCTCTTCCGGGTTTCTCAAATAAAGATTCAAACGGTTATGAATCAGCAGATTGATTCATGATTCGGATCGCCAAAGTCACGTGATTTCAGCAGTTTGACACGCGATCCGAATCATGATTCGTTTCGCTGATTCATAACCGTTTGAATCTTTATTTGAGGACTGAACACAATCCCGGAAGAGAAGACAATCAAAACTTTTCTTCTTCGCTGAAGTTGCTGAATTTCTCAGTTCTCTACAGGTTACAAAATAGTTAATTTATAGTTAAAATATTGTAGTCCCTACATTGTTAATATATTAATAAGCCATATACAAATAGTGAGTTCTTCATTCATTGTGACTATAATTAACACAATTATTATTGTTTAACTAGCACATATAAAGGAAGTGTTAACTGGTTATTATGAGTAAATATTTATTTAGATTAGGTCACAGAAAATGTCAGTGCTTTAACCCAACATTTATTAGACATTAACTGCATTTATATGAGTCCCTTAAAATGTTTACATGAAAGTATTACGCAATCATTTAAGACATTTCTCTTTATATAGAACATTTTGTTGCATAAGCAGTTCTTTAAAACTGAGTCAAGAACCCTAGAGTTCTACATAGAACCCAACCGGATGTTTTTTAAGTGTGCAGTGATCCATGCCTGGATATGAGCAAAACTGGAAAAGTACAGTTAATTCACAATCAAGGTCTCTATTGGCATTTCAGCTCTTATTCTCATAAATAAACAATTAAATAAACAGATAATACAATTCAATTCCCTGAAGTAATTCAAGCAGGATATTGATTGCAGAAATAATTCAGACATGTTTGATCAAACTGCATATAATGAGATTTGAATAGGTTTTGTGATCTGAAATTATTACTGTATGAAACTTTTGTTTAATTGTTTTTGAAGCGTTTCCAGACATTCATATAATGATATCAGTTTTATATTTAATCTGTTTGAAGAAGGCACATATTCTTTGAAATACAATTTGGATCACATGTAGAGATGCTTGAAGGACAGTAAAGTGACTTGCAGATTTAATCTTTGTCGGTGCAAACAGTCCTTTAACTTCCAGTCACTTCAGGGCGGATGTCCTTGTAATAAGTGTACTGTAATACCTCTGGACACAATGCATCTTTGCAGTGTAAAGGAGGTTCTAAATATAGGGAAGAAAACAAACAAGCTGATTTCAGTATGAATATACACTATATTGCCTTACGTTTTGTGACGCCTGCCTTTACATGCTCATGAGCTTTAATGCCATCCCATTGTTAATCCGTAGGGTTTAATATGGAGTCGGCCCACCCTCTCTAACAGCTTCAGCTCTTCTGGGAAGGCTTTCCTCAAGGTTTAGGAGTGTGTTTATGGGGATTTTTGCCCATTCTTCTAGAAGCTCATTTGTGAGGTCAGGCACTGATGTTGGACGAGAAGGCCTGGCTCTCAGTCTCCGCTCTAATTCATCCCAAAGCTGTTCTATCGGGTTGAGCTCAGGACTCTGTGCAGGCCAGTCAAGTTCCTCCACACCAAACTCCTCATCCATGTCTTTATGGACCGACGCTTTGTGCACTGGAGCGCAGTCATGCTGGGACAGGAAGGGGCCGTCCACAAACTGATCCCACAAAGTCGGGAGCATGAAATTGTCCAGCATGTCTTGGTGAAGCATTAAGAGTTCCTTTCACTGGAACTAAGGGGCCAAGCCCAACCCCTAAAAAAACAACCACACCCCCATAATCCCTCCTCCACCAAACTTTACACTTGGCACAATGCAGTCCTGTTCTCTTGGCAACCGCCAAACCCAGACTCGTCCATGGGATTGTCAGACAGAGAAGCGTGATTGGTCACTCAGAGAACATGTCTCCACTCTCTCTAGACTTCACTTCTCAATGGCTTCCACTTTGTTCTAATCCCACTAACAGTTGAGCGTGGAATATTTAGTAGTGAGGAAATGTCAGGAATGGACTTATTGCACAGGTGGCAACTTATCATGGCACCACGCTTGAGTTCACTGAGCTCCTGAGAGCGACCCATTCTTTCACTAATGTGTGTAGAAGCGTCTGCAGGCCTAGAGCTTGATTTATACACCTGTGGCCATAAAGAGATTGAACACCTGAATAATAACAATATTATATGAAGTATGTGACACATATGACAATATAATGTATTACAGTTTCCATACAATGTCAATGAGAGATTGTGTAAAGTTCATGCACACCTAAAAATGAATTCTACAAATCAAAGTTTGAATGTACTCTGCAGTTTCTGTTAAAGTCTGGTGTTTGAGATTTATATCAAAAACAAACCAGAGTGACTGAGGAAAATTGATAGAGGGCTGCCGGGCAAATCTCTATAAAAAAATCACCTGTTCTCCTTCTGTTAGGCATCCAAGCTGTTGAGACGGCTCTGATAAATTGCAAAGAAACTTCCTAAACTACCTCAGCAAACTTGCTAACTATGCATGATTTATCTTTGGCTTTCTACTGTTCCAGCCTGCAGATAAAGAAGGAGGTCTCCCCAAACAAGTGGGCAACAAAACCGAGTGTGGCCTGCTGGGACTGGTCCTGGACCTGAAACGAGACTACCAGACCGTTCGGAACCAGATCCCGGAGGAGAAACTCTACAAGGTCTACACGTTCAACTCCGTGAGGAAGTCAATGAGCACCGTCATCAAGCTTCCAGACGGAAACTTCAGAATGTACAGCAAAGGAGCGTCTGAAATCGTCCTTAAAAAGTGAGCGCCTTTCATCTGCACTGCAAAAAATGCTTATCTTACTTAGTATTTTTGTCTTGTTTCTAGTCAAAATATCTAAAAATTCTAACATTAAGAAACATGTACTAGACAAGTAAAATGTATTGTCATGTTTTAGGAAAAAATAACTCAAAATTAAGAGAGTTTTTGATTAAAATAAGATAAATAATCTGCTAATGGGGTGAGGAAAATAATCTTGTTTTAAGATTATTTAGTTTACCCCACTGGCTGCTTATTTATCTTATTTTAATCAAAAACTCTCTTCATTTTGAGTTATTTTCCCCCCAAAACAAGACAATTACTTTTGTTTGTCTAGTAAATACTTCTTGTTTTAAGATTTTTTAGATGTTGATTTTTAATGTTGATGATGATTTTTTAGTGTGATGTCCATGTACTGCAAAAAAATGCTCTTCTTATATAGTATTTTTCACTTGTTTCCAGTCCAAACATCTAAAAATTCTTAAATCAAGATGCATTTACTAGATAAGTGAAATGACATAAGATATTTTTGCTTGTTTTCTGGGGAAAAATATCAAAATGAAGTGAGTTTTTGCTTAAAACAAGCAAAATGATCTGCCAGTGGGGTGAGAAAAATAATCTTATTTCTGAACAAGAAACAAGATTTCAATCAGAAACAAGATTATTTTTCTCACCTCACTGGCAGATCATTTTGCCTGTTTTAAGCAAAAACTCATTAACTTCATTTTGATTTTATTTTTAAGGAAACAAGCAGATATTTAGACTAGAAACAAGACAAAACTACTGAGTAAGAAGAGTATTTTTTGCAGTGCAGTGTCAGGAACATGATGTTGAATTACTAGAGCTTCATGTGTCTGGAATCATTTGGATGTGCTCTTTGTGGAATTAAATAATGACTGTAAGGAAAGGAATACGAATGATATGACCTTGCTTCATGCGAACCCGTGGCTTTGCTGTGTTCGGTTCAGGTGTTCTCTCATTCTGAACGAGGTGGGCGAAGCTCGCGTTTTCAGGCCGAGGGACAGGGACGAGATGGTGAAGAAGGTAATCGAACCCATGGCCTGCGACGGACTCCGAACCATCTGCGTGGCTTACCGAGACTTTACCGGAGACCCTGAGCCCAACTGGGACGACGAAAACAACATTTTGACCGACCTGACTGCAATATGTGTTGTTGGAATTGAGGATCCTGTCCGACCTGAGGTAAGATGTAACACGTATAAATACTGCAATAGTAGATTAAAATAGTGGACCAGTATCAGAAAAACTAAACTCAGCTCCGGGAGGAAAATGTTGTGTCTAATGAGACACAGACACAAGGTTGCGATACCCAAAAGTGTAATATATTATAGTGACATAAGCTGACAGACAGTTTCAATATTTACATGTACACAAAGATGGTATTGAGTTCATAATTGTTAATAAGCAAATCTAAGTGTTGTTTTCTCAAGTCATGAACATCATTCAAATGCTTAAGAGCTGCAACCGTCCATGCACAATGCGCACAACGCAAACAATTGGTCAATCGGTTCATTCAGTTCAAAGAAACATGCATGAACGTGTGTATTGGTGTGCGGGGGTGAAATAACCAGGGTTACAAAGAACTTTCTTCACATTTGATCATGTCATATCAAATTATGATTTTATATTTTGAATATTATATGCAAGAGTAATGTGACCTCTTCCTCATCATTTACTGAGTTTGCTTTTGATTGACTACTTGAACGACTAGTTGACACAAAAAACATTCTGTGGTGAAGTAAACACTACAGACAAAACAAATGTAATTTCTACATGAAAACGAAGTAAATTCTTCAAGGTTGTAGAAATTAGTGTAAATATCAACATTATAAAATCAACATGATCAACTTTTCTGATATTGGTGTTCCCATCATGCACTGGGGCTTCTATTAACGAGGTAGATTTTTTTAGACTGTTTCATTATTGCTTTTGTTGTTAGGTTTAGTAACTTGCCATTTTGTGACATTTGGAGTTCATTTTCTACTTAAAATGTCATTCATACTCAAAAAAGATCCATCAACTGTTGCCGTCATTGGGTACCAAGTGGTGTCTAAACAATATATATTGTAGATGTTTCTAATAAGGCATACACTTTAAAAGCATGGTTTAATGTAGTGTTATATTGTTTGATTAAAATGTATTGCAAAGGAAACTTCAACTACACAAAAACAAAATTGAAATGTTAAGCCATGTTTCCACCGCAGGAACTTTACCCAGGAACCAGGAACTTTAGGTGGTATTCGGTGTGTTTTGACCGCAGGAACAGGGTCTAAATGAAGTTCTGGGTAAATATTTCCCCCTCCAAACGGCCCTGCTCGCGAGGTAGTACTTTTTCAAAGTTCAGGAACTTTCGAGGGCGGGACTTGAACATGCTGATTGGTTTAGCATTTTATTTCATCCGGCATTTTTAAAAGTCTTTTGTGAGGTTCGGTCTACGTTCAGTAAATATCAGTCTTGCTCTCTCTGTATGATGGCGTGCGTTCGTCTCAGCCATCTCACGTGCAATGTCCGTAATAGCTGATAATAATATACATTGTCATTTTAAATCTAGCTGTAGCAAGTTCGATATAGGGAGGAAGGAAGAGGACACGGGGTCGGCAGGACTGTTGATGCTCTTTATTTTCTCAATAACTCAAATCACAACGTGCACACTTCAGCGTGTGTCTGTTTCTCATATGCTCCGTTTCACTTCCGGGTTCCGGATATCTCAGTGTGTCGCATCAACAGTCCGACTCTCTCTCTCCCTGGTCTCCGGTTCCGCTGGTGTTTTATCCCGTCTCCGCGCTCATTACTAGAACAAGAGACAGGTGTTATTAATCTGCGTCCAACCCACTCACTTACCGCTCGTCCCGCGGCCCTCTCTCCCGCTGCAGACCTCGCTGAACCACGCCCCCCTTGCCACACTAGCTTTACAAGCTTTCTGAATATGCTGCTCTTTTCTGTCGTTGTTAATTTCCTCTTTAGTAAACCTATTCATAACCAGCAAAAGCAGCACAGCTTGCATCTCTTCCATACTCGTTATTCATTTTTTTAGTCTATATTTTTCACCATGTAAACGACCTGACCGATTACTATAAGTGTGTGTCCTTACATTTCGTGACAGCGCGCGCCGCGCTCATGTTGACAAGAGAGGAAAGCTCATTTTTCTGAGGGGTAAACTTTTTATTCCGTAAGTTATGAAGATAATGTTGGAGTAATGACACAGCGTATATTGCCCCAGGCAGTTTTTACTTTAACTGCGCCTGACAGAAGAATTTTTTTTTCTGAGATGATTATTACACTTTACAGCAGATAAATATCTTATATAATACTGTATTAGTCCTGGTGGCCGTTAAGAGTTGCTATGGCCTCAGTTAACACACTCCAGCTGCTGGAGAAAACAGCGGAGACATTTTTGATGCGGCAGACAAACTGCATGTGACAAAATGATTGTGATTGAAAGTCATCACATGTAAACACCAGATCGATTTAGATAACGTCTCATGTAAACACCAGATCGATTTAGATAACGTCTCATGTAAACAGTCCACTAAATCTTTCAATCGGTACACACAAAAATGATTACTGTCCGTCACTGGCTTGGAGGAGCAGTCGCGCGCAGTCCTACATCACCGGACTAATCTGCCTAATCTTCACCGAACTTCAGATCGCGGTGGAAACGCAGACAGCTGCAGGTCTGGGGGGAGAAAAGTTCCTGTAAAAAAGTTCCTGGTACAAATTGTTCCGGGTGATTTTGGTGGAAACGGGGCTTTAGTTTATTTTATGTGCAAATTTTCTTTGAACAAAAAGAAAAATTAAGTAGTTGGTACAAAGACTAGTTTTGTTTGATCTATGTAATAAAAATGTGCAAAAAATGTCATATTTTTAAAGAAAATCAAGCAGAAAATCAGTGTAATAAAGCTTGTACATGGTGCAGGAGCTCTTAGAGCGTGTCAGAATCCACTTTTGCAGGTTTAGGTCGCCGCTCCGGTTCATGATCCAAAAGTGTTGTCCTTAGTCTCTTAATGAGTCATGGGTGTGTTTGGGGCGTAACGAGCAATAAACCAATCAGAGCTCATCTCCCTTTCCCTTTAAAAGCCAGTTGTGCTCGAGCCATGAGCGGAGTCACTGTTTACATGTGAGCGGACAGACCGAACGAACGCTGTGTGTGTGTGTGTGTGTGTGTGTGTGTGTGTGTGTGTGTGTGTGTGTGTGTGTGTGTGTGTGTGTGTGTGTGTACAGTGGGGCAAAAAATATTTAGTCAGCCACCATCTGTTTAAGTTCTCCCACTTAAAAAGATGAGAGAGGCCTGTAATTTTCATCATAGGTACACTTCAACTATGAGAGACAGAATGAGAAAAAATCCAGAAAATCACATTGTCTGATTTTCAAAGAATTTATTTGTGAATTATGGTGGTAAATAAGTATTTGGTCACCTACAAAAAAGCAAGATTTCTGTCTCTCCCAGACCTGTAACTTCTTCTTTAAGAGGCTCCTCTGTCCTCCACTCGTGACCTGTATTAATGGCTCCTGTTTAAACTCACTATCAGTATAAAAGACACCTGTCCGCAACCTCAAACCTCAGACTCCAAACTCCACTATGTTTGCACAATTATACAAAAAAAATATGCTCTTAAAAATGCTGGGTTGTTTCAACCCATGGTTGGGTCAAATATGGACAAAACCAAACATTTTTAAACCCAACCGTTGGGTTCGACCATACTGACCCTAACGTGGATTGAAACACCCCAGCATTTGTAATGACTGATCTTGTTGATCATTTAGAGGCCTTAGAAATCAATGTGTCAAATATGATGGATATTAAATACAAAGGGTTAAAAATGCAACGCTCAGAGCAGAAGTTTACCATTTAAATGCTGCACGAGGTGTTTTTGTCTTGCGGAAGCAATGTCAAGTCCATTTGCTTTGAGATTGCAGGAAAATATTGTTAATCGGTGGAGATGGGATATTGTGAAGGAGCTTTGTGTTCATGTCCTCAAATGATCGCACATCTTCCCGCGCGGGGACTGAAGAAGCGCTTGCATTATTTAACCTCCTCTTTGTATCCCGCTGTTTCTTTGCTCTCGTTCTGTCTCTAGAGCCACACTCAGTAATTGTCAGTTTGTTGAAGGCTTCTCACAGAAAAAAAAAACATCTGCGGTGAAACAGAAGAACAGCGTGAATGAAGGAACATTGAGGAAGTTCTGAGTGCAAAGCAAATCCTGCTTGAGTCGGTTTGGGTAATAGCCCCGACGGTGACACAGATTTGGTGTTTCATCTTAGCGTTCTGTTACCTGACGGGACACGTGAGCCATTCCTTTCCCTAATAAACAGCCGAAACTTAAGAATCCGTAAACAAATCCATGAGTCTTAAATGTCTAATGTTAGCACGTCACCTTCCTCTGCCGTCGTGTTTTATTGATGAGGCTCTTCCTCTACTGTTGATGAGTTAAGCAGGACCGGCTTGTCTTTACGTTTCTCAGAAATGATTGGACGTCTCGTTACACAGAGATCATCTCTAGCTTTAGTGTCTAGACCGGCCCATTCCCATAACCTGTGATCCTTCTGTGTCCGATCCGCCGCAAAACAACTAAACGCACGTCATCATGGGTTACCTGTGGATTGTGCATTATTTTCCCTGAGTCTAAATTACTGTAATAATTAAAAAAAATATGATTTCATAATTTTCTATCTATCTATCTATCTATCTATCTATCTATCTATCTATCTATCTATCTATCTATCTATCTATCTATCTATCTATCTATCTATCTATCTATCTATCTATCTATCTATCTATCTATCTATCTATCTATCTATCTATCTATCTATCCATCCATCCATCCATCCATCCATCCATCCATCCATCCATCCATCCATCCATCCATCCATCCATCCATCCATTAATTTTAGTTTTTTATATTTAGTCATTTCATTATGTGCTTGTCATCTTTCTAGTTTCTTTTAAATATTGCCATTTAGTTTTAATTCATTTTAATTTCAGTTATTATGCAATATTCAGTAGTTTTCAAGTATTTCCGGTTAATATTGTAGTGCTTCAACTTCATCATATTTGAGTTTATTGCCAAGGCAACATTTTTTATTTGTGTTTAGTTTAAGTTTTTCAACTAATATTTATATATTATTTCATCTTAATTGCAATTAACAGAATGATAATAACCCTGATATAAACTGTGTGTGTGTGTGTGTGTGTGTGTGTGTGTGTGTGTGTGTGTGTGTGTGTGTGTGTGTGTGTGTGTGTGTGTGTGTGTGTGTATAAATATATGCAAATTGCAAATTTAACTTCCCACTATTTTAGAATCCCACTGTCTTAATAACTCACATAATTTGATTCAACATAAAGAGTCTGAACTGGTCTGAGCTGGTCTAAACTGGTTTGAACTGGTCTGAGCTGGTTTGAACTGGTCTTAACTGGTCTGAACTGGTCTGAGCTGGTCTGAGCTGGTTTGAACTGGTCTAAACTGGTCTGAACTGGTCTGAGCTGGTCTGAGCTGGTCTGAACTGGTCTGAGCTGGTCTGAACTGGTCTGTTGGCTGGTTTTAGGGGGGTTTAGGCACTTTTTAGATGGTCAGGCTGAATCTGGTCATTTTTTTCAGCAAGGAAATGAAACCTGCAGATGAATAATTTTGTCGTTTGTTCCATGAGAAATCTGCATTATTAGCGCAGGAGCCCTTTGAATTCCTCCTAATGAGTGCTTACTTGTTTCACTGGCTCATCTGAAGTGCCATTAGAGGAGTCAGGAGAGCTGGCTGAATCCTGTGTGTTTGCGGTGATGTTCTTCTCGTTGCTCTAGACGTGGGCTTGTGGTTTTCAGAGGCCTCTGCGCTAACCTTTCCTCTGGAATTAATGCCCGCTGCTCACACTTGTGCCTGCAGGTGCCCGACGCCATCCGGAAATGCCAGCGCGCCGGAATCACTGTGCGTATGGTGACTGGAGACAACATCAATACGGCACGAGCTATCGCCATCAAATGTGGCATCATCCACCCCGGAGAAGACTTCCTGTGCATCGACGGCAAAGAGTTCAACAGGAGGATCAGGAACGAGAAGGGAGAGGTACTGCATATCTGGACACTACACGTCTACATCAGACATAACCAATCAGGCTCTTTGGACAGCATTTGGGGCGTAATATCAAAAACCACAGAACATACGTTTGACTGGTCCCTTATTAAAGCAAGGCTCTTACTTGATTCTCATTTTCATAAATGTTTCATTTTCTTTATTTATATAGCACATTTATTGTAACTGCCTTGCAACATTTCAGTATTATATCAATATTCGAATCAATATTTTCAAAAAATTTAAGTTAATAACAGTGTTGGGCAAGCTACTTGGAAGAGTTAGTGAGCTAAGCTACCAGTTACTCTACATTAAATTAAGCTTCACTACACTGAAGCTAACCCCCTGGGAAATGTAGCAAGCTAAGCTACACCAACATGAAAAAAGTAGTTTACCACATCTAAGCTACTTTTAATTTTTTTAATTTTATATTGAACCCACTTCATTCATATCAATGCTATCTCAGTGATCAGTCAAGCATATAGACACACATTTGATTTAGTTTTTCAAAAACTGTTCGAAATCACATTTTCGATTTGAATTGCACAAAACTAGGATAAGGGATTAAGCTGGGATATCTTAGTGATCTTGTAATTTTTATGCTAAATTTAGTACACAGCTGTCATGTAAACATACCCTGAAGGCAATCCCTTATCCTAGTATCGTATTGTGCAATAGGCCCCTGGTGTTGAGAATGTGTGTGTGTGTGTGTATGTTCATCTGTATGTGTATGATATGCATACACAACTTTGTGTTTGCATTTATGCTCAATTTAGACTTGGGCACTTTTGCAGGACGAACTGTAAGTTAATTTACAACTCAACTTGTATAAAAAAAAGTCCAGTCCAGAAAGTACAGTAGCAAAATAATTAAGACCTGCTCCAAACAGTACCAACATGGCAAAAAACAAAACTGTGTGTGTGTGTGTGTGTGTGTGTGTGTGTGTGCGTGCGTGTGCGTGTGCGTGTGCGTGTGCGTGTGCGTGTGCGTGTGCGTGTGCGTGTGCGTGTGTGTGTGTGTGTGTGCGTGCGTGCGTGCGTGCTATCTCCCACACACCTGAAACAAGTTTCATTCATTCATATCAAGAGATGGCCAGGCTGGACCCCGATACTTTTAACAAGAGGTGTTTATTCAAGAGACACAATAGATTTTAAAACTTTGCAGTTTCTCTTTTGTCACCGCGCGGACGATGCGCGTGCAACAGCGAATTGAGCGCTAGGGAAAAAAAAAGTCAGCTAGCCTATCCCGTCTTTACGCGCTCACTGCCAAATGAGTACTTTGAAAGGCTCTCGTGCGCGTCTGCGTGAGGCAGAAAGGAACGTAGAAAGTGAAGTATATCCGCGTTCTTATCAGATGTGCTTCCAATTTGAGCTTGATCCTCAGAAATGCTTCGGAAAATGCAACGTTAGCTTGTGTGGACGCTTCCGCACTACTTGATCAACAGAAGAGCTTCGCTACTGAAAAGCTATTTCATTGAGAAAACAGCGACGCTACTGAAAAATGTAGTTAAGCTAGTAGCGTCACTACTTGTAGCGACGCTGCTGCCCAACACTGGTTAATAAAGACTGTATGTAAAACTATGTAAAAAACAAAACAAAAAAAAGTTAAACTCAATCAAAATATTAAACACAATTACAAGCCAAATATACTTTGAATACTTAATTATACTTTGAAGTATATCTCGATAAAATATTGAGTACAAGTATAGGCCAGATTAGACTTTTCTGTAAAAGTCAAGTATACTTAAGTGCTATTTTAAGTATATTTCTGAAAAGTATATAAGAAGTATATTGACAGTCTTTTTTTATTTTTAAAGAAGTATACTAATAGAACACTTGGATAAACTTCTTTTTCGTACGGGATGTCTTTCATGAGTTTGTAAATCAGCCCCAGGACTCACGGTACATCAGTAGCTTCACATTTCTGCTTTGAAAGCCTTGGGAACGCCAGACTTTCATTGTACGGGCACTACATGATTTTTGGATTGAAAATCACTAAGGAACGAGTTTAATTTACTGTCTATGCTAATCAGCTTCATTGAGAAAAAAACAGTCTGTTGGATTTACAGTACATGATTTCCTATATCAACCTCAAGTTAAGCGATTCAAGGTTAGACATGAAATAAATAATATAAAACTACAAAAATTACTCTTATTAACTGACCAAAGTATTACAAATGTGAGAAGGAAACATAAAACATACATTTTAAAGTTAGACTTTAAATGTTAAATCTTAAATGTCGATGTTAATTCCACTATTGTATTATGTTTAGTTATATTTAATTAGTTCAAATACTTGTGAAGTAACTGTAATTAAATTACAGAATAAGAGTAATCCCTTACTTTACTTTTTCAATGGAAAAGTAATTAAAATACAGTAACTAATTACACCCAACACTGTACACAATGAATCAAAATGTGTTCATATTACTTCAACATCATGTAAAGACATTTAAGTGACCCAGTTAAGTAGTCTCAAAGTGAATTTTATATTGGTTTAATAAATGGTTTAATAAAAGAGAGATGTGTGCTTCATTATTCAACACCAAGCTTCATTATTGTTGATGAAACTAGGTGCTTAGAGCAAAGCCTCTGGCTATAAGCCAACAGCTTCTGTCCCACGGTCTCAGAGAGACTTGCAAATAGCTTCATACCTGTGAGAAAGCCGTTTCTGAGACCTGTCTAAATCACTATGTATTATCCAAGGAACTCTGAAATACTTGGGAATACTTGAAATACTTTATTAACCAATTTTATATTCAGGCTTCCTGAAATGATTCAGTCATTTCATTTAATTTCATTAGTATAGACATGTTTGAATGTCACACAACTGAATTATAATACTGCACTAATTAAATATTTATCACTATCAAGTCTCCCCCTTTCTCATCTTGTTCAAAAATAAAATAAAATAACAACATTTACTGTCTTTTTGTTTAGCTATATGCAAAGCATACTGGGAACTAACAAGTTTTAGTTAATGTAACACAAATCATTCTTGTAATCTTAACACAAACACATTAAGTAAACTTAATTTGATTTACATGGATTGAACACAATCAACTTAAGTTAGGACAACATATACACTGTAAAAAAATCCCTGTCAATTTACAGTAAAAAAATGACAGCTGTGGTTGCCAGAACTTTACCGTAACAAATACAGTAGCAACATTTTTGGTATTACAGATTTAAATTAAATTTACAGTAAATAATCATATTTTATTAACTGAATTAACGTTAAATTTCAAAGCTATTGAAATACTATCTTTGATATATACTGACAACCGCCAATCACAGTGGACATGAGAGTCACATGATCAATCAAAGCTCAGGTGGACAATAGTAATATATGGAAGGTGTCATTCACACAAACACTAAACACCATCATCGTAACACACATTACATTTCAAGAATACAAAAACATTAATTTAACAACATTAAATGTAACATAAAACCCTAATGTGCATAACTGATTAGGAAAAAATCAACCAAAATACATCAAATGTGAAGTGTCACGCA